>NW_026893719.1:0-300000 GCF_032452875.1 Bos javanicus
ATCATGCTGCTCAACTGGCAATAATCAAGCACGTGACCAGGCAGGAATCACGCAGCTCAGCTGGCAATTGTCAAGCAGATGAGCCGGCAGGAATCACGCAGCTCAGCAGGCCCTGATCACGTGACTCTGCAGGCACTGATCACGTGGCTGATCAAGTCCAGATCACGTGACTGAGCATGCACTGATCACGTGGCTATCATGCACTGATGACGTGACTGCGCATGCACTGATGACGTGGCTGATCGGGCACTGATCACATGGCTCATCATGCACTGATCACGTGTTTATCAGGCAATGATCAGTGACTGACAGGCGCTGATCATGGGACTGTGCACGCACTGATCACGTGGCTATCATGCACTGATCACGTGACTGCGCATGCACTGATCACGTGGCTGTTCGGGCACTGATCACGTGTTTATCAGGCAGTGATCAGTGACTGACAGGCGCTGATCAGGGGACTGTGCACGCACTGATCAGGTGGCTGATCAGGAACTGACCACCTGACCGCGCATGCAGTGATCACGTGGCTGGTCGTTCACTGATCACGTGTTTATCATACGGTGATCACGTGACTGAGAGGCGCTGATCACGTGACTGTGCCGTCAGTGATCACGTGGCTGAGCAGGCACTGATATCGTGACTGAGCATGCACTGATCATGTGCCGGGAGCCGGGGAGGCATTCCACTCTGGACAAAGGTCATGAGGAAGGAGGCTCGGCATACGCAAATGCGGGATCGAGCCTCAGGAGTCCACCCGGATATTCTCGAGCATCTCCCCCCAAAAAAACCGGAGTCTGCCTACTGTATTGCTTTGTGCTCTCACCTCTGATTTCACTGGGGGCTGTCCCCCACCACCATCTCGCTCTCTCTGTCAAAGAGTTAACTTACAGCTCCAATTCATAAAGTTCCTTGTCATTCTTCCCTTTAACTTCCAGCTGAGTCTCCATCTGGAGCGCGGAACCCACCACGCTTACTAATTATGCCTGGGCTGCTAAGACCCACTCGAGAAGGTGTCTAGGGTGAGGCACCTTTCGCTATTCGAGAGGGCCTGCGGCCTACGTAAGTGGTGCAAACTTCTTGTCTTGAAGTTTGATTGGTCTTCCGCGTAAACCAAGCTACTCAGTCTCTTTTCTCCACCGAATTTTCCTACTGAGCTCTCCTCATACTATTATTCTTGACATCTCTGATTAGCATATAAATAGTCGCCTAGGCCATCTCTCCTTCGAATACCCTGGATCAGTTGGGGCTGGTCCCCGGCAGGTGGCGACCGAACAGGGACCTCAGGAGGCAATACTCAAAGAGCTGAGCAGACACGAACCACGCAATCAGCAGGCAATAAGCATGGAGCTCAGCAGTGACGAATCATGCTGCTCAACTGGCAATAATCAAGCACGTGACCAGGCAGGAATCACGCAGCTCAGCTGGCAATTGTCAAGCAGATGAGCCGACAGGAATCACGCAGCTCAGATGGCAATTGTCATGCAGATGAGCCGGCAGGAATCACGCAGCTCAGCAGGCCCTGATCACGTGACTCTGCAGGCACTGATCACGTGGCTGATCAAGTCCAGATCACGTGACTGAGCATGCACTGATCACGTGGCTATCATGCACTGATGACGTGACTGCGCATGCACTGATGACGTGGCTGATCAGGCACTGATCACATGGCTCATCATGCACTGATCACGTGTTTATCAGGCAATGATCAGTGACTGACAGGCGCTGATCATGGGACTGTGCACGCACTGATCACGTGGCTATCATGCACTGATCACGTGACTGCGCATGCACTGATGACGTGGCTGTTCGGGCACTGATCACGTGTTTATCAGGCAGTGATCAGTGACTGACAGGCGCTGATCAGGGGACTGTGCACGCACTGATCAGGTGGCTGATCAGGAACTGACCACCTGACCGCGCATGCAGTGATCACGTGGCTGGTCGTTCACTGATCACGTGTTTATCATACGGTGATCACGTGACTGAGAGGCGCTGATCACGTGACTGTGCCGTCAGTGATCACGTGGCTGAGCAGGCACTGATATCGTGACTGAGCATGCACTGATCATGTGCCGGGAGCCGGGGAGGCATTCCACTCTGGACAAAGGTCATGAGGAAGGAGGCTCGGCATACGCAAATGCGGGATCGAGCCTCAGGAGTCCACCCGGATATTCTCGAGCATCTCCCCCCAAAAACCAGAGTCTGCCTACTGTATTGCTTTGTGCTCTCACCTCTGATTTCACTGGGGGCTGTCCCCCACCACCATCTCGCTCTCTCTGTCAAAGAGTTAACTTACAGCTCCAATTCATAAAGTTCCTTGTCATTCTTCCCTTTAACTTCCAGCTGAGTCTCCATCTGGAGCGCGGAACCCACCACGCTTACTAATTATCCCTGGGCTGCTAAGACCCACTCGAGAAGGTGTCTAGGGTGAGGCACCTTTCGCTATTCGAGAGGGCGCCTGCGGCCTACGTAAGTGGTGCAGACTTCTTGTCTTGAAGTTTGATTGGTCTTCCGCGTAAACCAAGCTACTCAGTCTCTTTTCTCCACCGAATTTTCCTACTGAGCTCTCCTCATACTATTATTCTTGACATCTCTGATTAGCATATAAATAGTCGCCTAGGCCATCTCTCCTTCGAATACCCTGGATCAGTTGGGGCTGGTCCCCGGCAGGTGGCGACCGAACAGGGACCTCAGGAGGCAATACTCAAAGAGCTGAGCAGACACGAACCACGCAATCAGCAGGCAATAAGCATGGAGCTCAGCAGTGACAGATGCTGCTCAACTGGCAATAATCAAGCACGTGACCAGGCAGGAATCACGCAGCTCAGCTGGCAATTGTCAAGCAGATGAGCCGACAGGAATCACGCAGCTCAGCTGGCAATTGTCATGCAGATGAGCCGACAGGAATCACGCAGCTCAGATGGCAATTGTCATGCAGATGAGCCGGCAGGAATCACGCAGCTCAGCAGGCCCTGATCACGTGACTCTGCAGGCACTGATCACGTGGCTGATCAAGTCCAGATCACGTGACTGAGCAGGCACTGATCACGTGGCTATCATGCACTGATGACGTGACTGCGCATGCACTGATGACGTGGCTGATCGGGCACTGATCACATGGCTCATCATGCACTGATCACGTGTTTATCAGGCAATGATCAGTGACTGACAGGCGCTGATCATGGGACTGTGCACGCACTGATCACGTGGCTATCATGCACTGATCACGTGACTGAGCAGGCACTGATGACGTGGCTGTTCGGGCACTGATCACGTGTTTATCAGGCAGTGATCAGTGACTGACAGGCGCTGATCAGGGGACTGTGCACGCACTGATCAGGTGGCTGATCAGGAACTGACCACCTGACTGCGCATGCAGTGATCACGTGGCTGGTCGTTCACTGATCACGTGTTTATCATACGGTGATCACGTGACTGAGAGGCGCTGATCACGTGACTGTGCCGTCAGTGATCACGTGGCTGAGCAGGCACTGATATCGTGACTGAGCATGCACTGATCATGTGCCGGGAGCCGGGGAGGCATTCCACTCTGGACAAAGGTCATGAGGAAGGAGGCTCGGCATACGCAAATGCGGGATCGAGCCTCAGGAGTCCACCCGGATATTCTCGAGCATCTCCCCCCAAAAAAACCGGAGTCTGCCTACTGTATTGCTTTGTGCTCTCACCTCTGATTTCACTGGGGGCTGTCCCCCACCACCATCTCGCTCTCTCTGTCAAAGAGTTAACTTACAGCTCCAATTCATAAAGTTCCTTGTCATTCTTCCCTTTAACTTCCAGCTGAGTCTCCATCTGGAGCGCGGAACCCACCACGCTTACTAATTATGCCTGGGCTGCTAAGACCCACTCGAGAAGGTGTCTAGGGTGAGGCACCTTTCGCTATTCGAGAGGGCGCCTGCGGCCTACGTAAGTGGTGCAAACTTCTTGTCTTGAAGTTTGATTGGTCTTCCGCGTAAACCAAGCTACTCAGTCTCTTTTCTCCACCGAATTTTCCTACTGAGCTCTCCTCATACTATTATTCTTGACATCTCTGATTAGCATATAAATAGTCGCCTAGGCCATCTCTCCTTCGAATACCCTGGATCAGTTGGGGCTGGTCCCCGGCAGGTGGCGACCGAACAGGGACCTCAGGAGGCAATACTCAAAGAGCTGAGCAGACACGAACCACGCAATCAGCAGGCAATAAGCATGGAGCTCAGCAGTGACGAATCATGCTGCTCAACTGGCAATAATCAAGCACGTGACCAGGCAGGAATCACGCAGCTCAGCTGGCAATTGTCAAGCAGATGAGCCGACAGGAATCACGCAGCTCAGCTGGCAATTGTCATGCAGATGAGCCGGCAGGAATCACGCAGCTCAGCAGGCCCTGATCACGTGACTCTGCAGGCACTGATCACGTGGCTGATCAAGTCCAGATCACGTGACTGAGCATGCACTGATCACGTGGCTATCATGCACTGATCACGTGGCTGATCATGCACTGATCACGTGGCTGATCATGCACTGATCACGCTGACTGATCATGCACTGATCACGTGGCTATCATGCACTGATCACGTGGCTGATCATGCACTGATCACGTGGCTATCATGCACTGATCACGTGGCTATCATGCACTGATCACGTGGCTGATCATGCACTGATACCGTGACTGAGCATGGACTGATCACGTGACTATCATGCAGTGATCACGTGACTGAATGGTGCTGATCATGTGACTGATCATGCACTGATCACGTGACTGATCATGCAGTGATCACGTGGCTATCATGCACTACTCATGTGGCTGATCATGCAATGATCATGTAGCTACCATGTACAGGACACGTGAATGAGCATACACCCATCAGGTGACTGATCATGCACTGATCACGTGGCTATCATGCACTGACCACGAGACTGATCATGCACTGATCACGTCTATATCATGCACTGATCACATGACTGCCCATGCACTGATCACGTGGATGATCATACACTAATCATGTGACAGATCATGCACTGATCACGTGGCTGATCATGCACTGATACCATGACTGAGCATGGACTGATCACATGACTATCATGTAGTGATCACGTGACTTAATGGCGCTGATCATGTGACTGATCATGCGCTGATCATGTTTGCTATCATACACTGATCATGTGCCTCTGGAGGCAATAAACAAAGAGCTGAGTAGGCACGAATCAAACATCAGCAGGCAATAATCATGGAACTCAGCTGTGAGGAATCATGCTGCTCAGCTGGCAATAATCAAGCAGCTGAGCAGGCAGGAATTACGCAGCTCAGCTGGCAATTGTCAAGCAGATGACAGGCAGGAATCGTGCAGCTCAGCTGGCAATTGTCAAGCAGATGAGCAGACAGTAATCACGCAGCTCAGCAGGCCCTGATCACGTGACTGAGCATGCACTGATCACGTGGCTGATCATACACTGATCACGTGACTGATCATGCACTGATCACGTGGCTGATCATGCACTGATCACGTGTCTGACCATGCACTGATCACGTGGCTGATCATGCACTGATCACGTGACTGATCATGCACTGATCACGTGGCTATCATGCACTGATCACGTGGCTGATCATGCACTGATCACGTGGCTATCATGCACTGATCACGTGACTGATCATGCACTGATCACGTGACTGATCATGCACTGATCACGTGGCTATCATGCACTGATCACGTGGCTGATCATGCACTGATCACGCAGCTACCATGCACTGATCACGTGACTGATCATGCACTGATCACGTAATTGATCATGGACTGATCACGTGGCTGATCATGCACTGATCACGTGACTGATCATGCACTGATCACGTGGCTGATCATGCACTGATCACGTGGCTATCATGCACTGATCACTTGGCTGGACATACATTGATCATATAGCTACCATGTCCGGTCACGTGAATGATCATACACCCATCAGGTGACTGATCATGCACTGATCACGTGGCTATCATGCACTGACCACGAGACTGAAAATGCACTGATCACGACTAATGCACTGATCATGACTGCCCATGCACTGATCATGTGGATGATCATACACTAATCATGTGACTGATCATGCACTGATCACGTGGCTGATCATGCAATGATCACGCAGCTACCATGTACTGGTCACATGACTGATCATGCAGTGATCACGTAATTAATCATGCACTGATCACTGGCTTATCATGCATTGATCATGTGACTGATCATGTGCTGATCATGTTTGGTGTCATACACTGATCATGTGCCTCTGGAGGCAATGAACAAAGAGCTGAGCAGGCACGAATCAGTCAGCAGGCAATAATCATGGAACTCAGCAGTGAGAAATCATGCTGCTCAGCTGGCAATAATCAAGCAGATGAGCAGGCAGGAATCACGCAGCTCAGCTGGCAATTGTCAAGCAGATGACAGGCAGGAATCGTGCAGCTCAGCTGGCAATTGTCAAGCAGATGAGCAGACAGAAATCACGCAGCTCAGCAGGCCCTGATCACGTGACTGAGCATGCACTGATCACGTGGCTGATCACACACTGATCACGTGACTGATCATGCACTGATCACGTGGCTCATCATGCACTGATCACGTGTTTATCAGGCAATGATCAGTGACTGACAGGCGCTGATCATGGGACTGTGCACGCACTGATCACGTGGCTATCATGCACTGATCACGTGACTGCGCATGCACTGATGACGTGGCTGTTCGGGCACTGATCACGTGTTTATCAGCCAGTGATCAGTGACTGACAGGCGCTGATCAGGGGACTGTGCACGCACTGATCAGGTGGCTGATCAGGAACTGACCACCTGACCGCGCATGCAGTGATCACGTGGCTGGTCGTTCACTGATCACGTGTTTATCATAGGGTGATCACGTGACTGAGAGGCGCTGATCACGTGACTGTGCCGTCAGTGATCACGTGGCTGAGCAGGCACTGATATCGTGACTGAGCATGCACTGATCATGTGCCGGGAGCCGGGGAGGCATTCCACTCTGGACAAAGGTCATGAGGAAGGAGGCTCGGCATACGCAAATGCGGGATCGAGCCTCAGGAGTCCACCCGGATATTCTCGAGCATCTCCCCCCAAAAAAACCGGAGTCTGCCTACTGTATTGCTTTGTGCTCTCACCTCTGATTTCACTGGGGGCTGTCCCCCACCACCATCTCGCTCTCTCTGTCAAAGAGTTAACTTACAGCTCCAATTCATAAAGTTCCTTGTCATTCTTCCCTTTAACTTCCAGCTGAGTCTCCATCTGGAGCGCGGAACCCACCACGCTTACTAATTATGCCTGGGCTGCTAAGACCCACTCGAGAAGGTGTCTAGGGTGAGGCACCTTTCGCTATTCGAGAGGGCGCCTGCGGCCTACGTAAGTGGTGCAAACTTCTTGTCTTGAAGTTTGATTGGTCTTCCGCGTAAACCAAGCTACTCAGTCTCTTTTCTCCACCGAATTTTCCTACTGAGCTCTCCTCATACTATTATTCTTGACATCTCTGATTAGCATATAAATAGTCGCCTAGGCCATCTCTCCTTCGAATACCCTGGATCAGTTGGGGCTGGTCCCCGGCAGGTGGCGACCGAACAGGGACCTCAGGAGGCAATACTCAAAGAGCTGAGCAGACACGAACCACGCAATCAGCAGGCAATAAGCATGGAGCTCAGCAGTGACGAATCATGCTGCTCAACTGGCAATAATCAAGCACGTGACCAGGCAGGAATCACGCAGCTCAGCTGGCAATTGTCAAGCAGATGAGCCGACAGGAATCACGCAGCTCAGCAGGCCCTGATCACGTGACTCTGCAGGCACTGATCACGTGGCTGATCAAGTCCAGATCACGTGACTGAGCATGCACTGATCACGTGGCTATCATGCACTGATGACGTGACTGCGCATGCACTGATGACGTGGCTGATCGGGCACTGATCACATGGCTCATCATGCACTGATCACGTGTTTATCAGGCAATGATCAGTGACTGACAGGCGCTGATCATGGGACTGTGCACGCACTGATCACGTGGCTATCATGCACTGATCACGTGACTGCGCATGCACTGATGACGTGGCTGTTCGGGCACTGATCACGTGTTTATCAGGCAGTGATCAGTGACTGACAGGCGCTGATCAGGGGACTGTGCACGCACTGATCAGGTGGCTGATCAGGAACTGACCACCTGACTGCGCATGCAGTGATCACGTGGCTGGTCGTTCACTGATCACGTGTTTATCATACGGTGATCACGTGACTGAGAGGCGCTGATCACGTGACTGTGCCGTCAGTGATCACGTGGCTGAGCAGGCACTGATATCGTGACTGAGCATGCACTGATCATGTGCCGGGAGCCGGGGAGGCATTCCACTCTGGACAAAGGTCATGAGGAAGGAGGCTCGGCATACGCAAATGCGGGATCGAGCCTCAGGAGTCCACCCGGATATTCTCGAGCATCTCCCCCCAAAAAACCGGAGTCTGCCTACTGTATTGCTTTGTGCTCTCACCTCTGATTTCACTGGGGGCTGTCCCCCACCACCATCTCGCTCTCTCTGTCAAAGAGTTAACTTACAGCTCCAATTCATAAAGTTCCTTGTCATTCTTCCCTTTAACTTCCAGCTGAGTCTCCATCTGGAGCGCGGAACCCACCACGCTTACTAATTATGCCTGGGCTGCTAAGACCCACTCGAGAAGGTGTCTAGGGTGAGGCACCTTTCGCTATTCGAGAGGGCGCCTGCGGCCTACGTAAGTGGTGCAAACTTCTTGTCTTGAAGTTTGATTGGTCTTCCGCGTAAACCAAGCTACTCAGTCTCTTTTCTCCACCGAATTTTCCTACTGAGCTCTCCTCATACTATTATTCTTGACATCTCTGATTAGCATATAAATAGTCGCCTAGGCCATCTCTCCTTCGAATACCCTGGATCAGTTGGGGCTGGTCCCCGGCAGGTGGCGACCGAACAGGGACCTCAGGAGGCAATACTCAAAGAGCTGAGCAGACACGAACCACGCAATCAGCAGGCAATAAGCATGGAGCTCAGCAGTGACGAATCATGCTGCTCAACTGGCAATAATCAAGCACGTGACCAGGCAGGAATCACGCAGCTCAGCTGGCAATTGTCAAGCAGATGAGCCGACAGGAATCACGCAGCTCAGCTGGCAATTGTCATGCAGATGAGCCGGCAGGATCACGCAGCTCAGCTGGCAATGTCAGCGATGAGCACAGGAATCACGCAGCTCAGCAGGCCTGATCACGTGACTCTGCAGGCACTGATCACGTGGCTGATCAAGTCCAGATCACGTGACTGAGCATGCACTGATCACGTGGCTATCATGCACTGATGACGTGACTGCGCATGCACTGATGACGTGGCTGATCGGGCACTGATCACATGGCTCATCATGCACTGATCACGTGTTTATCAGGCAATGATCAGTGACTGACAGGCGCTGATCATGGGACTGTGCACGCACTGATCACGTGGCTATCATGCACTGATCACGTGACTGCGCATGCACTGATGACGTGGCTGTTCGGGCACTGATCACGTGTTTATCAGGCAGTGATCAGTGACTGACAGGCGCTGATCAGGGGACTGTGCACGCACTGATCAGGTGGCTGATCAGGAACTGACCACCTGACTGCGCATGCAGTGATCACGTGGCTGGTCGTTCACTGATCACGTGTTTATCATACGGTGATCACGTGACTGAGAGGCGCTGATCACGTGACTGTGCCGTCAGTGATCACGTGGCTGAGCAGGCACTGATATCGTGACTGAGCATGCACTGATCATGTGCCGGGAGCCGGGGAGGCATTCCACTCTGGACAAAGGTCATGAGGAAGGAGGCTCGGCATACGCAAATGCGGGATCGAGCCTCAGGAGTCCACCCGGATATTCTCGAGCATCTCCCCCCCAAAAACCGGAGTCTGCCTACTGTATTGCTTTGTGCTCTCACCTCTGATTTCACTGGGGGCTGTCCCCCACCACCATCTCGCTCTCTCTGTCAAAGAGTTAACTTACAGCTCCAATTCATAAAGTTCCTTGTCATTCTTCCCTTTAACTTCCAGCTGAGTCTCCATCTGGAGCGCGGAACCCACCACGCTTACTAATTATGCCTGGGCTGCTAAGACCCACTCGAGAAGGTGTCTAGGGTGAGGCACCTTTCGCTATTCGAGAGGGCGCCTGCGGCCTACGTAAGTGGTGCAAACTTCTTGTCTTGAAGTTTGATTGGTCTTCCGCGTAAACCAAGCTACTCAGTCTCTTTTCTCCACCGAATTTTCCTACTGAGCTCTCCTCATACTATTATTCTTGACATCTCTGATTAGCATATAAATAGTCGCCTAGGCCATCTCTCCTTCGAATACCCTGGATCAGTTGGGGCTGGTCCCCGGCAGGTGGCGACCGAACAGGGACCTCAGGAGGCAATACTCAAAGAGCTGAGCAGACACGAACCACGCAATCAGCAGGCAATAAGCATGGAGCTCAGCAGTGACGAATCATGCTGCTCAACTGGCAATAATCAAGCACGTGACCAGGCAGGAATCACGCAGCTCAGCTGGCAATTGTCAAGCAGATGAGCCGACAGGAATCACGCAGCTCAGCAGGCCCTGATCACGTGACTCTGCAGGCACTGATCACGTGGCTGATCAAGTCCAGATCACGTGACTGAGCATGCACTGATCACGTGGCTATCATGCACTGATGACGTGACTGCGCATGCACTGATGACGTGGCTGATCGGGCACTGATCACATGGCTCATCATGCACTGATCACGTGTTTATCAGGCAATGATCAGTGACTGACAGGCGCTGATCATGGGACTGTGCACGCACTGATCACGTGGCTATCATGCACTGATCACGTGACTGCGCATGCACTGATGACGTGGCTGTTCGGGCACTGATCACGTGTTTATCAGGCAGTGATCAGTGACTGACAGGCGCTGATCAGGGGACTGTGCACGCACTGATCAGGTGGCTGATCAGGAACTGACCACCTGACCGCGCATGCAGTGATCACGTGGCTGGTCGTTCACTGATCACGTGTTTATCATACGGTGATCACGTGACTGAGAGGCGCTGATCACGTGACTGTGCCGTCAGTGATCACGTGGCTGAGCAGGCACTGATATCGTGACTGAGCATGCACTGATCATGTGCCGGGAGCCGGGGAGGCATTCCACTCTGGACAAAGGTCATGAGGAAGGAGGCTCGGCATACGCAAATGCGGGATCGAGCCTCAGGAGTCCACCCGGATATTCTCGAGCATCTCCCCCCAAAAAACCGGAGTCTGCCTACTGTATTGCTTTGTGCTCTCACCTCTGATTTCACTGGGGGCTGTCCCCCACCACCATCTCGCTCTCTCTGTCAAAGAGTTAACTTACAGCTCCAATTCATAAAGTTCCTTGTCATTCTTCCCTTTAACTTCCAGCTGAGTCTCCATCTGGAGCGCGGAACCCACCACGCTTACTAATTATGCCTGGGCTGCTAAGACCCACACGAGAAGGTGTCTAGGGTGAGGCACCTTTCGCTATTCGAGAGGGCGCCTGCGGCCTACGTAAGTGGTGCAAACTTCTTGTCTTGAAGTTTGATTGGTCTTCCGCGTAAACCAAGCTACTCAGTCTCTTTTCTCCACCGAATTTTCCTACTGAGCTCTCCTCATACTATTATTCTTGACATCTCTGATTAGCATATAAATAGTCGCCTAGGCCATCTCTCCTTCGAATACCCTGGATCAGTTGGGGCTGGTCCCCGGCAGGTGGCGACCGAACAGGGACCTCAGGAGGCAATACTCAAAGAGCTGAGCAGACACGAACCACGCAATCAGCAGGCAATAAGCATGGAGCTCAGCAGTGACGAATCATGCTGCTCAACTGGCAATAATCAAGCACGTGACCAGGCAGGAATCACGCAGCTCAGCTGGCAATTGTCAAGCAGATGAGCCGGCAGGAATCACGCAGCTCAGCAGGCCCTGATCACCTGACTCTGCAGGCACTGATCACGTGGCTGATCAAGTCCAGATCACGTGACTGAGCATGCACTGATCACGTGGCTATCATGCACTGATGACGTGGCTGATCGGGCACTGATCACATGGCTCATCATGCACTGATCACGTGTTTATCAGGCAATGATCAGTGACTGACAGGCGCTGATCATGGGACTGTGCACGCACTGATCACGTGGCTATCATGCACTGATCACGTGACTGCGCATGCACTGATGACGTGGCTGTTCGGGCACTGATCACGTGTTTATCAGGCAGTGATCAGTGACTGACAGGCGCTGATCAGGGGACTGTGCACGCACTGATCAGGTGGCTGATCAGGAACTGACCACCTGACCGCGCATGCAGTGATCACGTGGCTGGTCGTTCACTGATCACGTGTTTATCATACGGTGATCACGTGACTGAGAGGCGCTGATCACGTGACTGTGCCGTCAGTGATCACGTGGCTGAGCAGGCACTGATATCGTGACTGAGCATGCACTGATCATGTGCCGGGAGCCGGGGAGGCATTCCACTCTGGACAAAGGTCATGAGGAAGGAGGCTCGGCATACGCAAATGCGGGATCGAGCCTCAGGAGTCCACCCGGATATTCTCGAGCATCTCCCCCCAAAAAAACCGGAGTCTGCCTACTGTATTGCTTTGTGCTCTCACCTCTGATTTCACTGGGGGCTGTCCCCCACCACCATCTCGCTCTCTCTGTCAAAGAGTTAACTTACAGCTCCAATTCATAAAGTTCCTTGTCATTCTTCCCTTTAACTTCCAGCTGAGTCTCCATCTGGAGCGCGGAACCCACCACGCTTACTAATTATGCCTGGGCTGCTAAGACCCACTCGAGAAGGTGTCTAGGGTGAGGCACCTTTCGCTATTCGAGAGGGCGCCTGCGGCCTACGTAAGTGGTGCAAACTTCTTGTCTTGAAGTTTGATTGGTCTTCCGCGTAAACCAAGCTACTCAGTCTCTTTTCTCCACCGAATTTTCCTACTGAGCTCTCCTCATACTATTATTCTTGACATCTCTGATTAGCATATAAATAGTCGCCTAGGCCATCTCTCCTTCGAATACCCTGGATCAGTTGGGGCTGGTCCCCGGCAGGTGGCGACCGAACAGGGACCTCAGGAGGCAATACTCAAAGAGCTGAGCAGACACGAACCACGCAATCAGCAGGCAATAAGCATGGAGCTCAGCAGTGACGAATCATGCTGCTCAACTGGCAATAATCAAGCACGTGACCAGGCAGGAATCACGCAGCTCAGCTGGCAATTGTCAAGCAGATGAGCCGACAGGAATCACGCAGCTCAGATGGCAATTGTCATGCAGATGAGCCGGCAGGAATCACGCAGCTCAGCAGGCCCTGATCACGTGACTCTGCAGGCACTGATCACGTGGCTGATCAAGTCCAGATCACGTGACTGAGCATGCACTGATCACGTGGCTATCATGCACTGATGACGTGACTGCGCATGCACTGATGACGTGGCTGATCAGGCACTGATCACATGGCTCATCATGCACTGATCACGTGTTTATCAGGCAATGATCAGTGACTGACAGGCGCTGATCATGGGACTGTGCACGCACTGATCACGTGGCTATCATGCACTGATCACGTGACTGCGCATGCACTGATGACGTGGCTGTTCGGGCACTGATCACGTGTTTATCAGGCAGTGATCAGTGACTGACAGGCGCTGATCAGGGGACTGTGCACGCACTGATCAGGTGGCTGATCAGGAACTGACCACCTGACCGCGCATGCAGTGATCACGTGGCTGGTCGTTCACTGATCACGTGTTTATCATACGGTGATCACGTGACTGAGAGGCGCTGATCACGTGACTGTGCCGTCAGTGATCACGTGGCTGAGCAGGCACTGATATCGTGACTGAGCATGCACTGATCATGTGCCGGGAGCCGGGGAGGCATTCCACTCTGGACAAAGGTCATGAGGAAGGAGGCTCGGCATACGCAAATGCGGGATCGAGCCTCAGGAGTCCACCCGGATATTCTCGAGCATCTCCCCCCAAAAAAACCGGAGTCTGCCTACTGTATTGCTTTGTGCTCTCACCTCTGATTTCACTGGGGGCTGTCCCCCACCACCATCTCGCTCTCTCTGTCAAAGAGTTAACTTACAGCTCCAATTCATAAAGTTCCTTGTCATTCTTCCCTTTAACTTCCAGCTGAGTCTCCATCTGGAGCGCGGAACCCACCACGCTTACTAATTATGCCTGGGCTGCTAAGACCCACTCGAGAAGGTGTCTAGGGTGAGGCACCTTTCGCTATTCGAGAGGGCGCCTGCGGCCTACGTAAGTGGTGCAAACTTCTTGTCTTGAAGTTTGATTGGTCTTCCGCGTAAACCAAGCTACTCAGTCTCTTTTCTCCACCGAATTTTCCTACTGAGCTCTCCTCATACTATTATTCTTGACATCTCTGATTAGCATATAAATAGTCGCCTAGGCCATCTCTCCTTCGAATACCCTGGATCAGTTGGGGCTGGTCCCCGGCAGGTGGCGACCGAACAGGGACCTCAGGAGGCAATACTCAAAGAGCTGAGCAGACACGAACCACGCAATCAGCAGGCAATAAGCATGGAGCTCAGCAGTGACGAATCATGCTGCTCAACTGGCAATAATCAAGCACGTGACCAGGCAGGAATCACGCAGCTCAGCTGGCAATTGTCAAGCAGATGAGCCGACAGGAATCACGCAGCTCAGCAGGCCCTGATCACGTGACTCTGCAGGCACTGATCACGTGGCTGATCAAGTCCAGATCACGTGACTGAGCATGCACTGATCACGTGGCTATCATGCACTGATGACGTGACTGCGCATGCACTGATGACGTGGCTGATCGGGCACTGATCACATGGCTCATCATGCACTGATCACGTGTTTATCAGGCAATGATCAGTGACTGACAGGCGCTGATCATGGGACTGTGCACGCACTGATCACGTGGCTATCATGCACTGATCACGTGACTGCGCATGCACTGATGACGTGGCTGTTCGGGCACTGATCACGTGTTTATCAGGCAGTGATCAGTGACTGACAGGCGCTGATCAGGGGACTGTGCACGCACTGATCAGGTGGCTGATCAGGAACTGACCACCTGACCGCGCATGCAGTGATCACGTGGCTGGTCGTTCACTGATCACGTGTTTATCATACGGTGATCACGTGACTGAGAGGCGCTGATCACGTGACTGTGCCGTCAGTGATCACGTGGCTGAGCAGGCACTGATATCGTGACTGAGCATGCACTGATCATGTGCCGGGAGCCGGGGAGGCATTCCACTCTGGACAAAGGTCATGAGGAAGGAGGCTCGGCATACGCAAATGCGGGATCGAGCCTCAGGAGTCCACCCGGATATTCTCGAGCATCTCCCCCAAAAAACCGAGTCTGCCTACTGTATTGCTTTGTGCTCTCACCTCTGATTTCACTGGGGGCTGTCCCCCACCACCATCTCGCTCTCTCTGTCAAAGAGTTAACTTACAGCTCCAATTCATAAAGTTCCTTGTCATTCTTCCCTTTAACTTCCAGCTGAGTCTCCATCTGGAGCGCGGAACCCACCACGCTTACTAATTATGCCTGGGCTGCTAAGACCCACTCGAGAAGGTGTCTAGGGTGAGGCACCTTTCGCTATTCGAGAGGGCGCCTGCGGCCTACGTAAGTGGTGCAAACTTCTTGTCTTGAAGTTTGATTGGTCTTCCGCGTAAACCAAGCTACTCAGTCTCTTTTCTCCACCGAATTTTCCTACTGAGCTCTCCTCATACTATTATTCTTGACATCTCTGATTAGCATATAAATAGTCGCCTAGGCCATCTCTCCTTCGAATACCCTGGATCAGTTGGGGCTGGTCCCCGGCAGGTGGCGACCGAACAGGGACCTCAGGAGGCAATACTCAAAGAGCTGAGCAGACACGAACCACGCAATCAGCAGGCAATAAGCATGGAGCTCAGCAGTGACGAATCATGCTGCTCAACTGGCAATAATCAAGCACGTGACCAGGCAGGAATCACGCAGCTCAGCTGGCAATTGTCAAGCAGATGAGCCGACAGGAATCACGCAGCTCAGATGGCAATTGTCATGCAGATGAGCCGGCAGGAATCACGCAGCTCAGCAGGCCCTGATCACGTGACTCTGCAGGCACTGATCACGTGGCTGATCAAGTCCAGATCACGTGACTGAGCATGCACTGATCACGTGGCTATCATGCACTGATGACGTGACTGCGCATGCACTGATGTGGCTGATCAGGCACTGATCACATGGCTCATCATGCACTGATCACGTGTTTATCAGGCAATGATCAGTGACTGACAGGCGCTGATCAGGGGACTGTGCACGCACTGATCAGGTGGCTGATCAGGAACTGACCACCTGACTGCGCATGCAGTGATCACGTGGCTGGTCGTTCACTGATCACGTGTTTATCATACGGTGATCACGTGACTGAGAGGCGCTGATCACGTGACTGTGCCGTCAGTGATCACGTGGCTGAGCAGGCACTGATATCGTGACTGAGCATGCACTGATCATGTGCCGGGAGCCGGGGAGGCATTCCACTCTGGACAAAGGTCATGAGGAAGGAGGCTCGGCATACGCAAATGCGGGATCGAGCCTCAGGAGTCCACCCGGATATTCTCGAGCATCTCCCCCCAAAAAACCGGAGTCTGCCTACTGTATTGCTTTGTGCTCTCACCTCTGATTTCACTGGGGGCTGTCCCCCACCACCATCTCGCTCTCTCTGTCAAAGAGTTAACTTACAGCTCCAATTCATAAAGTTCCTTGTCATTCTTCCCTTTAACTTCCAGCTGAGTCTCCATCTGGAGCGCGGAACCCACCACGCTTACTAATTATGCCTGGGCTGCTAAGACCCACTCGAGAAGGTGTCTAGGGTGAGGCACCTTTCGCTATTCGAGAGGGCGCCTGCGGCCTACGTAAGTGGTGCAAACTTCTTGTCTTGAAGTTTGATTGGTCTTCCGCGTAAACCAAGCTACTCAGTCTCTTTTCTCCACCGAATTTTCCTACTGAGCTCTCCTCATACTATTATTCTTGACATCTCTGATTAGCATATAAATAGTCGCCTAGGCCATCTCTCCTTCGAATACCCTGGATCAGTTGGGGCTGGTCCCCGGCAGGTGGCGACCGAACAGGGACCTCAGGAGGCAATACTCAAAGAGCTGAGCAGACACGAACCACGCAATCAGCAGGCAATAAGCATGGAGCTCAGCAGTGACGAATCATGCTGCTCAACTGGCAATAATCAAGCACGTGACCAGGCAGGAATCACGCAGCTCAGCTGGCAATTGTCAAGCAGATGAGCCGACAGGAATCACGCAGCTCAGCAGGCCCTGATCACGTGACTCTGCAGGCACTGATCACGTGGCTGATCAAGTCCAGATCACGTGACTGAGCATGCACTGATCACGTGGCTATCATGCACTGATGACGTGACTGCGCATGCACTGATGACGTGGCTGATCGGGCACTGATCACATGGCTCATCATGCACTGATCACGTGTTTATCAGGCAATGATCAGTGACTGACAGGCGCTGATCATGGGACTGTGCACGCACTGATCACGTGGCTATCATGCACTGATCACGTGACTGCGCATGCACTGATGACGTGGCTGTTCGGGCACTGATCACGTGTTTATCAGGCAGTGATCAGTGACTGACAGGCGCTGATCAGGGGACTGTGCACGCACTGATCAGGTGGCTGATCAGGAACTGACCACCTGACCGCGCATGCAGTGATCACGTGGCTGGTCGTTCACTGATCACGTGTTTATCATACGGTGATCACGTGACTGAGAGGCGCTGATCACGTGACTGTGCCGTCAGTGATCACGTGGCTGAGCAGGCACTGATATCGTGACTGAGCATGCACTGATCATGTGCCGGGAGCCGGGGAGGCATTCCACTCTGGACAAAGGTCATGAGGAAGGAGGCTCGGCATACGCAAATGCGGGATCGAGCCTCAGGAGTCCACCCGGATATTCTCGAGCATCTCCCCCAAAAACCGGAGTCTGCCTACTGTATTTCTTTGTGCTCTCACCTCTGATTTCACTGGGGGCTGTCCCCCACCACCATCTCGCTCTCTCTGTCAAAGAGTTAACTTACAGCTCGAATTCATAAAGTTCCTTGTCATTCTTCCCTTTAACTTCCAGCTGAGTCTCCATCTGGAGCGCGGAACCCACCACGCTTACTAATTATGCCTGGGCTGCTAAGACCCACTTGAGAAGGTGTCTAGGGTGAGGCACCTTTCGCTATTCGAGAGGGCGCCTGCGGCCTACGTAAGTGGTGCAAACTTCTTGTCTTGAAGTTTGATTGGTCTTCCGCGTAAACCAAGCTACTCAGTCTCTTTTCTCCACCGAATTTTCCTACTGAGCTCTCCTCATAATATTATTCTTGACATCTCTGATTAGCATATAAATAGTCGCCTAGGCCATCTCTCCTTCGAATATCCTGGATCAGTTGGGGCTGGTCCCCGGCAGGTGGCGACCGAACAGGGACCTCAGGAGGCAATACTCAAAGAGCTGAGCAGACACGAACCTCGCAATCAGCAGGCAATAAGCATGGAGCTCAGCAGTGACGAATCATGCTGCTCAACTGGCAATAATCAAGCACGTGACCAGGCAGGATTCACGCAGCTCAGCTGGCAATTGTCAAGCAGATGAGCCGACAGGAATCACGCAGCTCAGATGGCAATTGTCATGCAGATGAGCCGGCAGGAATCACGCAGCTCAGCAGGCCCTGATCACGTGACTCTGCAGGCACTGATCATGTGGCTGATCAAGTCCAGATCACGTGACTGAGCATGCATTGATCACGTGCCTATCATGCACTGATGACGTGACTGCGCATGCACTGATGACGTGGCTGATCAGGCACTGATCACATGGCTCATCATGCACTGATCACGTGTTTATCAGGCAATGATCAGTGACTGACAGGCGCTGATCATGGGACTGTGCACGCACTGATCACGTGGCTATCATGCACTGATCACGTGACTGTGCATGCACTGATGAAGTGGCTGTTCGGGCACTGATCACGTGTTTATCAGGCAGTGATCAGTGACTGACAGGCGCTGATCAGGGGACTGTGCACGCACTGATCAGGTGGCTGAGCAGGAACTGACCACCTGACCGCGCATGCAGTGATCACGTGGCTGGTCGTTCACTGATCACGTGTTTATCATACGGTGATCACGTGACTGAGAGGCGCTGATCACGTGGCTGAGCAGGCACTGATATCGTGACTGAGCATGCACTGATCATGTGCCGGGAGCCGGGGAGGCATTCCACTCTGGACAAAGGTCATGAGGAAGGAGGCTCGGCATACGCAAATGCGGGATCGAGCCTCAGGAGTCCACCCGGATATTCTCGAGCATCTCCCCCCAAAAAACCGGAGTCTGCCTACTGTATTGCTTTGTGCTCTCACCTCTGATTTCACAGGGGGCTGTCCCCCACCACCATCTCGCTCTCTCTGTCAAAGAGTTAACTTACAGCTCCAATTCATAAAGTTCCTTGTCATTCTTCCCTTTAACTTCCAGCTGAGTCTCCATCTGGAGCGCGGAACCCACCACGCTTACTAATTATGCCTGGGCTGCTAAGACCCACTCGAGAAGGTGTCTAGGGTGAGGCACCTTTCGCTATTCGAGAGGGCGCCTTCGGCCTACGTAAGTGGTGCAAACTTCTTGTCTTGAAGTTTGATTGGTCTTCCGCGTAAACCAAGCTACTCAGTCTCTTTTCTCCACCGAATTTTCCTACTGAGCTCTCCTCATACTATTATTCTTGACATCTCTGATTAGCATATAAATAGTCGCCTAGGCCATCTCTCCTTCGAATACCCTGGATCAGTTGGGGCTGGTCCCCGGCAGGTGGCGACCGAACAGGGACCTCAGGAGGCAATACTCAAAGAGCTGAGCAGACACGAACCACGCAATCAGCAGGCAATAAGCATGGAGCTCAGCAGTGACGAATCATGCTGCTCAACTGGCAATAATCAAGCACGTGACCAGGCAGGAATCACGCAGCTCAGCTGGCAATTGTCAAGCAGATGAGCCGACAGGAATCACGCAGCTCAGATGGCAATTGTCATTCAGATGAGCCGGCAGGAATCACGCAGCTCAGCTGGCCCTGATCACGTGACTCTGCAGGCACTGATCACGTTGCTGATCAAGTCCAGATCACGTGACTGAGCTTGCACTGATCACGTGGCTATCATGCACTGATCACGTGACTGCGCATGCACTGATGACGTGGCTGATCAGGCACTGATCACATGGTTCATCATGCACTGATCACCTGTTTATCAGGCAATGATCAGTGACTGACAGGCGCTGATCAGGGGACTGTGCACGCACTGATCAGGTGGTTGATCAGGAACTGACCACCTGACCACGCATGCAGTGATCACGTGGCTGGTCGTTCACTGATCACGTGTTTATCATACGGTGATCACGTGACTGAGAGGCGCTGATCACGTGGCTGAGCAGGCACTGATATCGTGACTGAGCATGCACTGATCATGTGCCGGGAGCCGGGGAGGCATTCCACTCTGGACAAAGGTCATGAGGAAGGAGGCTCGGCATACGCAAATGCGGGATCGAGCCTCAGGAGTCCACCCGGATATTCTCGAGCATCTCCCCCCAAAAACCGGAGTCTGCCTACTGTATTGCTTTGTGCTCTCACCTCTGATTTCACTGGGGGCTGTCCCCCACCACCATCTCGCTCTCTCTGTCAAAGAGTTAACTTACAGCTCCAATTCATAAAGTTCCTTGTCATTCTTCCCTTTAACTTCCAGCTGAGTCTCCATCTGGAGCGCGGAACCCACCACGCTTACTAATTATGCCTGGGCTGCTAAGACCCACTCGAGAAGGTGTCTAGGGTGAGGCACCTTTCGCTATTCGAGAGGGCGCCTTCGGCCTACGTAAGTGGTGCAAACTTCTTGTCTTGAAGTTTGATTGGTCTTCCGCGTAAACCAAACTACTCAGTCTCTTTTCTCCACCGATTTTTCCTACTGAGCTCTCCTCATACTATTATTCTTGACATCTCTGATTAGCATATAAATAGTCACCTAGGCCATCTCTCCTTCGAATACCCTGGATCAGTTGGGGCTGGTCCCGGCAGGTGGCGACCGAACAGGGACCTCAGGAGGCAATACTCAAAGAGCTGAGCAGACACGAACCACGCAATCAGCAGGCAATAAGCATGGAGCTCAGCAGTGACGAATCATGCTGCTCAACTGGCAATAATCAAGCACGTGACCAGGCAGGAATCACGCAGCTCAGCTGGCAATTGTCAAGCAGATGAGCCGACAGGAATCACGCAGCTCAGCAGGCCCTGACCACGTGACTCTGCAGGCACTGATCACGTGGCTGATCAAGTCCAGATCACGTGACTGAGCATGCACTGATTACGTGGCTATCATGCACTGATGACGTGACTGAGCATGCACTGATGACGTGGCTGATCGGGCACTGATCACATGGCTCATCATGCACTGATTACGTGTTTATCAGGCAATGATCAGTGACTGACAGGCGCTGATCATGGGACTGTGCACGCACTGATCACGTGGCTATCATGCACTGATCACGTGACTGCGCATGCACTGATGACGTGGCTGTTCGGGCACTGATCACGTGTTTATCAGGCAGTGATCAGTGACTGACAGGCGCTGATCAGGGGACTGTGCACACACTGATCAGGTGGCTGATCAGGAACTGACCACCTGACCGCGCATGCAGTGATCACGTGGCTGGTCGTTCACTGATCACGTGTTTATCATACGGTGATCACGTGACTGAGAGGCGCTGATCACGTGACTGTGCCGTCAGTGATCACGTGGCTGAGCAGGCACTGATATCGTGACTGAGCATGCACTGATCATGTGCCGGGAGCCGGGGAGGCATTCCACTCTGGACAAAGGTCATGAGGAAGGAGGCTCGGCATACGCAAATGCGGGATCGAGCCTCAGGAGTCCACCCGGATATTCTCGATCATCTCCCCCCCCAAAAAACCGGAGTCTGCCTACTGTATTGCTTTGTGCTCTCACCTCTGATTTCACTGGGGGCTGTCCCCCACCACCATCTCGCTCTCTCTGTCAAAGAGTTAACTTACAGCTCGAATTCATAAAGTTCCTTGTCATTCTTCCCTTTAACTTCCAGCTGAGTCTCCATCTGGAGCGCGGAACCCACCACGCTTCTTAATTATGCCTGGGCTGCTAAGACCCACTCGAGAAGGTGTCTAGGGTGAGGCACCTTTCGCTATTCGAGAGGGCGCCTGCGGCCTACGTAAGTGGTGCAAACTTCTTGTCTTGAAGTTTCATTGGTCTTCCGCGTAAACCAAGCTACTCAGTCTCTTTTCTCCACCGAATTTTCCTACTGAGCTCTCCTCATAATATTATTCTTGACATCTCTGATTAGCATATAAATAGTCGCCTAGGCCATCTCTCCTTCGAATATCCTGGATCAGTTGGGGCTGGTCCCCGGAAGGTGGCGACCGAACAGGGACCTCATGAGGCAATACTCAAAGAGCTGAGCAGACACGAACCTCGCAATCAGCAGGCAATAAGCATGGAGCTCAGCAGTGACGAATCATGCTGCTCAACTGGCAATAATCAAGCACGTGACCAGGCAGGATTCACGCAGCTCAGCTGGCAATTGTCAAGCAGATGAGCCGACAGGAATCACGCAGCGCAGATGGCAATTGTCATGCAGATGAGCCGGCAGGAATCACGCAGCTCAGCAGGCCCTGATCACGTGACTCTGCAGGCACTGATCATGTGGCTGATCAAGTCCAGATCACGTGACTGAGCATGCATTGATCACGTGGCTATCATGCACTGATGATGTGACTGCGCATGCACTGATGACGTGGCTGATCGGGCACTGATCACATGGCTCATCATGCACTGATCACGTGTTTATCAGGCAATGATCAGTGACTGACAGGCGCTGATCATGGGACTGTGCACGCACTGATCACGTGGCTATCATGCACTGATCACGTGACTGTGCATGCACTGATGAAGTGGCTGTTCGGGCACTGATCACGTGTTTATCAGGCAGTGATCAGTGACTGACAGGCGCTGATCAGGGGACTGTGCACGCACTGATCAGGTGGCTCATCAGGAACTGACCACCTGACCGCGCATGCAGTGATCACGTGGCTGGTCGTTCACTGATCACGTGTTTATCATACGGTGATCACGTGACTGAGAGGCGCTGATCACGTGACTGTGCCGTCAGTGATCACGTGGCTGAGCAGGCACTGATATCGTGACTGAGCATGCACTGATCATGTGCCGGGAGCCGGGGAGGCATTCCACTCTGGACAAAGGTCATGAGGTAGGAGGCTCGGCATACGCAAATGCGGGATCGAGCCTCAGGAGTCCACCCGGATATTCTCGAGCATCTCCCCGCCAAAAAAACCGGAGTCTGCCTACTGTATTGCTTTGTGCTCTCACCTCTGATTTCACTGGGGGCTGTCCCCCACCACCATCTCGCTCTCTCTGTCAAAGAGGTAACTTACAGCTCCAATTCATAAAGTTCCTTGTCATTCTTCCCTTTAACTTCCAGCTGAGTCTCCATCTGGAGCGCGGAACCCACCACGCTTACTAATTATGCCTGGGCTGCTAAGACCCACTCGAGAAGGTGTCTAGGGTGAGGCACCTTTCGCTATTCGAGAGGGCGCCTTCGGCCTACGTAAGTGGTGCAAACTTCTTGTCTTGAAGTTTGATTGGTCTTCCGCGTAAACCAAGCTACTCAGTCTCTTTTCTCCACCGAATTTTCCTACTGAGCTCTCCTCATACTATTATTCTTGACATCTCTGATTAGCATATAAATAGTCGCCTAGGCCATCTCTCCTTCGAATACCCTGGATCAGTTGGGGCTGGTCCCCGGCAGGTGGCGACCGAACAGGGACCTCAGGAGGCAATACTCAAAGAGCTGAGCAGACACGAACCACGCAATCAGCAGGCAATAAGCATGGAGCTCAGCAGTGACGAATCATGCTGCTCAACTGGCAATAATCAAGCACGTGACCAGGCAGGAATCACGCAGCTCAGCTGGCAATTGTCAAGCAGATGAGCCGACAGGAATCACGCAGCTCAGCTGGCAATTGTCATGCAGATGAGCCGGCAGGAATCACGCAGCTCAGCAGGCCCTGATCACGTGACTCTGCAGGCACTGATCACGTTGCTGATCAAGTCCAGATCACGTGACTGAGCTTGCACTGATCACGTGGCTATCATGCACTGATCACGTGACTGCGCATGCACTGATGACGTGGCTGATCAGGCACTGATCACATGGTTCATCATGCACTGATCACCTGTTTATCAGGCAGTGATCAGTGACTGACAGGCGCTGATCAGGGGACTGTGCACGCACTGATCAGGTGGTTGATCAGGAACTGACCACCTGACCACGCATGCAGTGATCACGTGGCTGGTCGTTCACTGATCACGTGTTTATCATACGGTGATCACGTGACTGAGAGGCGCTGATCACGTGGCTGAGCAGGCACTGATATCATGACTGAGCATGCACTGATCATGTGCCGGGAGCCGGGGAGGCATTCCACTCTGGACAAAGGTCATGAGGAAGGAGGCTCGGCATACGCAAATGCGGGATCGAGCCTCAGGAGTCCACCCGGATATTCTCGAGCATCTCCCCCCAAAAAAACCGGAGTCTGCCTACTGTATTGCTTTGTGCTCTCACCTCTGATTTCACTGGGGGCTGTCCCTCACCACCATCTCGCTCTCTCTGTCAAAGGGTTAACTTACAGCTCCAATTCATAAAGTTCCTTGTCATTCTTCCCTTTAACTTCCAGCTGAGTCTCCATCTGGAGCGCGGAACCCACCACGCTTCCTAATTATGCCTGGGCTGCTAAGACCCACTCGAGAAGGTGTCTAGGGTGAGGCACCTTTCGCTATTCGAGAGGGCGCCTTCGGCCTACGTAAGTGGTGCAAACTTCTTGTCTTGAAGTTTGATTGGTCTTCCGCGTAAACCAAGCTACTCAGTCTCTTTACTCCACCGAATTTTCCTACTGAGCTCTCCTCATACTATTATTCTTGACATCTCTGATTAGCATATAAATAGTCACCTAGGCCATCTCTCCTTCGAATACCCTGGATCAGTTGGGGCTGGTCCCCGGCAGGTGGCGACCGAACAGGGACCTCAGGAGGCAATACTCAAAGAGCTGAGCAGACACGAACCACGCAATCAGCAGGCAATAAGCATGGAGCTCAGCAGTGACGAATCATGCTGCTCAACTGGCAATAATCAAGCACGTGACCAGGCAGGAATCACGCAGCTCAGCTGGCAATTGTCAAGCAGATGAGCCGACAGAAATCACGCAGCTCAGCAGGCCCTGATCACGTGACTCTTCAGGCACTGATCACGTGGCTGATCAAGTCCAGATCACGTGACTGAGCATGCACTGATCACGTGGCTATCATGCACTGATGACGTGACTGAGCATGCACTGATGACGTGGCTGATCGGGCACTGATCACATGGCTCATCATGCACTGATCACGTGTTTGTCAAGCAATGATCAGTGACTGACAGGCGCTGATCATGGGACTGTGCACGTACTGATCACGTGGCTATCATGCACTGATCACGTGACTGCGCATGCACTGATGACGTGGCTGTTCGGGCACTGATCACGTGTTTATCAGGCAGTGATCAGTGACTGACAGGCGCTGATCAGGGGACTGTGCACACATTGATCAGGTGGCTGATCAGGAACTGACCACCTGACCGCGCATGCAGTGATCACGTGGCTGGTCGTTCACTGATCACGTGTTTATCATACGGTGATCACGTGACTGAGAGGCGCTGATCACGTGACTGTGCCGTCAGTGATCACGTGGCTGAGCAGGCACTGATATCGTGACTGAGCATGCACTGATCATGTGCCGGGAGCCGGGGAGGCATTCCACTCTGGACAAAGGTCATGAGGAAGGAGGCTCGGCATACGCAAATGCGGGTTCGAGCCTCAGGAGTCCACCCGGATGTTCTCGATCATCTCCCCCCCAAAAACCGGAGTCTGCCTACTGTATTGCTTTGTGCTCTCACCTCTGATTTCACTGGGGGCTGTCCCCCACCACCATCTCGCTCTCTCTGTCAAAGAGTTAACTTACAGCTCGAATTCATAAAGTTCCTTGTCATTCTTCCCTTTAACTTCCAGCTGAGTCTCCATCTGGAGCGCGGAACCCACCACGCTTCCTAATTATGCCTGGGCTGCTAAGACCCACTTGAGAAGGTGTCTAGGGTGAGGCACCTTTCGCTATTCGAGAGGGCGCCTGCGGCCTACGTAAGTGGTGCAAACTTCTTGTCTTGAAGTTTGATTGGTCTTCCGCGTAAACCAAGCTACTCAGTCTCTTTTCTCCACCGAATTTTCCTACTGAGCTCTCCTCATAATATTATTCTTGACATCTCTGATTAGCATATAAATAGTCGCCTAGGCCATCTCTCCTTCGAATATCCTGGATCAGTTGGGGCTGGTCCCCGGCAGGTGGCGACCGAACAGGGACCTCAGGAGGCAATACTCAAAGAGCTGAGCAGACACGAACCTCCCAATCAGCAGGCAATAAGCATGGAGCTCAGCAGTGACGAATCATGCTGCTCAACTCGCAATAATCAAGCACGTGACCAGGCAGGAATCATGCAGCTCAGCTGGCAATTGTCAAGCAGATGAGCCGACAGGAATCACGCAGCGCAGATGGCAATTGTCATGCAGATGAGCCGGCAGGAATCACGCAGCTCAGCAGGCCCTGATCACGTGACTCTGCAGGCACTGATCACGTGGCTGATCAAGTCCAGATCACGTGACTGAGCATGCACTGATCACGTGGCTATCATGCACTGATGACGTGACTGCATGCACTGATCACGTGGCTATCATGCACTGATGATGTGACTGCGCATGCACTGATGACGTGGCTGATCGGGCACTGATCACATGGCTCATCATGCACTGATCACGTGTTTATCAGGCAATGATCAGTGACTGACAGGCGCTGATCATGGGACTGTGCACGCACTGATCACGTGGCTATCATGCACTGATCACGTGACTGCGCATGCACTGATGAAGTGGCTGTTCGGGCACTGATCACGTGTTTATCAGGCAGTGATCAGTGACTCACAGGCGCTGATCAGGGGATTGTGCACGCACTGATCAGGTGGCTGATCAGGAACTGACCACCTGACTGCGCATGCAGTGATCACGTGGCTGGTCGTTCACTGATCACGTGTTTATCATACGGTGATCACGTGACTGAGATGCGCTGATCACGTGACTGTGCCGTCAGTGATCACGTGGCTGAGCAGGCACTGATATCGTGACTGAGCATGCACTGATCATGTGCCGGGAGCCGGGAGGCATTCCACTCTGGACAAATGTCATGAGGAAGGAGGCTCGGCATACGCAAATGCGGGATCGAGCCTCAGGAGTCCACCCGGATATTCTCGAGCATCTCCCCCAAAAAAACCGGAGTCTGCCTACTGTATTGCTTTGTGCTCTCACCTCTGATTTCACTGGGGGCTGTCCCCCACCACCATCTCGCTCTCTCTGTCAAAGAGTTAACTTACAGCTCGAATTCATAAAGTTCCTTGTCATTCTTCCCTTTAACTTCCAGCTGAGTCTCCATCTGGAGCGCGGAACCCACCACGCTTCCTAATTATGCCTGGGCTGCTAAGACCCACTCGAGAAGGTGTCTAGGGTGAGGCACCTTTCGCTATTCGAGAGGCGCCTGCGGCCTACGTAAGTGGTGCAAACTTCTTGTCTTGAAGTTTGATTGGTCTTCCGCGTAAACCAAGCTACTCAGTCTCTTTTCTCCACCGAATTTTCCTACTGAGCTCTCCTCATAATATTATTCTTGACATCTCTGATTAGCATATAAATAGTCGCCTAGGCCATCTCTCCTTCGAATATCCTGGATCAGTTGGGGCTGGTCCCCGGCAGGTGGCGACCGAACAGGGACCTCAGGAGGCAATACTCAAAGAGCTGAGCAGACACGAACCACCCAATCAGCAGGCAATAAGCATGGAGCTCAGCAGTGACGAATCATGCTGCTCAACTGGCAATAATCAAGCACGTGACCAGGCAGGATTCACGCAGCTCAGCTGGCAATTGTCAAGCAGATGAGCCGACAGGAATCACGCAGCGCAGATGGCAATTGTCATGCAGATGAGCCGGCAGGAATCACGCAGCTCAGCAGGCCCTGATCACGTGACTCTGCAGGCACTGATCATGTGGCTGATCAAGTCCAGATCACGTGACTGAGCATGCACTGATCACGTGGCTATCATGCACTGATGACGTGACTGAGCATGCACTGATGACGTGGCTGATCAGGCACTGATCACATGGCTCATCATGCACTGATCACGTGTTTATCAGGCAATGATCAGTGACTGACAGGCGCTGATCATGGGACTGTGCACGCACTGATCACGTGGCTATCATGCACTGATCACGTGACTGCGCATGCACTGATGAAGTGGCTGTTCGGGCACTGATCACGTGTTTATCAGGCAGTGATCAGTGACTGACAGGCGCTGATCAGGGGATTGTGCACGCACTGATCAGGTGGCTGATCAGGAACTGACCACCTGACTGCGCATGCAGTGATCACGTGGCTGGTCGTTCACTGATCACGTGTTTATCATACGGTGATCACGTGACTGAGATGCGCTGATCACGTGACTGTGCCGTCAGTGATCACGTGGCTGAGCAGGCACTGATATCGTGACTGAGCATGCACTGATCATGTGCCGGGAGCCGGGGAGGCATTCCACTCTGGACAAATGTCATGAGGAAGGAGGCTCGGCATACGCAAATGCGGGATCGAGCCTCAGGAGTCCACCCGGATATTCTCGAGCATCTCCCCCCCAAAAAAACCGGAGTCTGCCTACTGTATTGCTTTGTGCTCTCACCTCTGATTTCACTGGGGGCTGTCCCCCACCACCATCTCGCTCTCTCTGTCAAAGAGTTAACTTACAGCTCCAATTCATAAAGTTCCTTGTCATTCTTCCCTTTAACTTCCAGCTGAGTCTCCATCTGGAGCGCGGAACCCACCACGCTTACTAATTATGCCTGGGCTGCTAAGACCCACTCGAGAAGGTGCCTAGGGTGAGGCACCTTTCGCTATTCGAGAGGGCGCCTTCGGCCTACGTAAGTGGTGCAAACTTCTTGTCTTGAAGTTTGATTGGTCTTCCGCGTAAACCAAGCTACTCAGTCTCTTTTCTCCACCGAATTTTCCTACTGAGCTCTCCTCATACTATTATTCTTGACATCTCTGATTAGCATATAAATAGTCGCCTAGGCCATCTCTCCTTCGAATACCCTGGATCAGTTGGGGCTGGTCCCTGGCAGGTGGCGACCGAACAGGGACCTCAGGAGGCAATACTCAAAGAGCTGAGCAGACACGAACCACGCAATCAGCAGGCAATAAGCATGGAGCTCAGCAGTGACGAATCATGCTGCTCAACTGGCAATAATCAAGCACGTGACCAGGCAGGAATCACGCAGCTCAGCTGGCAATTGTCAAGCAGATGAGCCGGCAGGAATCACGCAGCTCAGCAGGCCCTGATCACGTGACTCTGCAGGCACTGATCACGTGGCTGATCAAGTCCAGATCACGTGACTGAGCATGCACTGATCACGTGGCTATCATGCACTGATGATGTGACTGCGCATGCACTGATGACGTGGCTGATCGGGCACTGATCACATGGCTCATCATGCACTGATCACGTGTTTATCAGGCAATGATCAGTGACTGACAGGCGCTGATCATGGGACTGTGCACGCACTGATCACGTGGCTATCATGCACTGATCACGTGACTGTGCATGCACTGATGACGTGGCTGTTCGGGCACTGATCACGTGTTTATCAGGCAGTGATCAGTGACTGACAGGCGCTGATCAGGGGACTGTGCACGCACTGATCAGGTGGCTGATCAGGAACTGACCACCTGACCGCGCATGCAGTGATCACGTGGCTGGTCGTTCACTGATCACGTGTTTATCATACGGTGATCAAGTGACTGAGAGGCGCTGATCACGTGACTCTGCCGTCAGTGATCACGTGGCTGAGCAGGCACTGATATCGTGACTGAGCATGCACTGATCATGTGCCGGGAGCCGGGGAGGCATTCCACTCTGGACAAAGGTCATGAGGAAGGAGGCTCGGCATACGCAAATGCGGGATCGAGCCTCAGGAGTCCACCCGGATATACTCGAGCATCTCCCCCCCAACAAAACCGGAGTCTGCCTACTGTATTGCTTTGTGCTCTCACCTCTGATTTCACTGGGGGCTGTCCCCCACCACCATCTCGCTCTCTCTGTCAAAGAGTTAACTTACAGCTCCAATTCATAAAGTTCCTTGTCATTCTTCCCTTTAACTTCCAGCTGAGTCTCCATCTGGAGCGCGGGACCCACCACGCTTCCTAATTATGCCTGGGCTGCTAAGACCCACTCGAGAAGGTGTCTAGGGTGAGGCACCTTTCGCTATTCGAGAGGGCACCTGCGGCCTACGTAAGTGGTGCAAACTTCTTGTCTTGAAGTTTGATTGGTCTTCCGCGTAAACCAAGCTACTCAGTCTCTTTTCTCCACCGAATTTTCCTACTGAGCTCTCCTCATACTATTATTCTTGACATCTCTGATTAGCATATAAGTAGTCGCCTAGGCCATCTCTCCTTCGAATACCCTGGATCATTTGGGGCTGGTCCCCGGCAGGTGGCGACCGAACAGGGACCTCAGGAGGCAATACTCAAAGAGCTGAGCAGACACGAACCACGCAATCAGCAGGCAATAAGCATGGAGCTCAGCAGTGACGAATCATGCTGCTCAACTGGAAATAATCAAGCACGTGACCAGGCAGGAATCACGCAGCTCAGCTGGCAATTGTCAAGCAGATGAGCCGACAGGAATCACGCAGCTCAGATGGCAATTGTCATGCAGATGAGCCGACAGGAATCACGCAGCTCAGCTGGCAATTGTCATGCAGATGAGCCGGCAGGAATCACGCAGCTCAGCAGACCCTGATCACGTGACTCTGCAGGCACTGATCACGTGGCTGATCAAGTCCAGATCACGTGACTGAGCATGCACTGATCACGTGGCTATCATGCACTGATGACGTGACTGCGCATGCACTGATGACGTGGCTGATCGGGCACTGATCACATGGCTCATCATGCACTGATCACGTGTTTCTCAGGCAATGATCAGTGACTGACAGGCGCTGATCATGGGACTGTGCACGCACTGATCACGTGGCTATCATGCACTGATCACGTGACTGCGCATGCACTGATGACGTGGCTGTTCGGGCACTGATCACGGGTTTATCAGGCAGTGATCAGTGACTGACAGGCGCTGATCAGGGGACTGTGCACGCACTGATCAGGTGGCTGATCAGGAACTGACCACCTGACTGCGCATGCAGTGATCACCTGGCTGGTCGTTCACTGATCACGTGTTTATCATACGGTGATCACGTGACTGAGAGGCGCTGATCACGTGACTGTGCCGTCAGTGATCACGTGGCTGAGCAGGCACTGATATCGTGACTGAGCATGCACTGATCATGTGCCGGGAGCCGGGGAGGCATTCCACTCTGGACAAAGGTCATGAGGAAGTAGGCTCGGCATACGCAAATGCGAGATCGAGCCTCAGGAGTCCACCCGGATATTCTCGAGCATCTCCCCCCAAAAAACCAGAGTCTGCCTACTGTATTGCTTTGTGCTCTCACCTCTGATTTCACTGGGGGCTGTCCCCCACCACCATCTCGCTCTCTCTGTCAAAGAGTTAACTTACAGCTCCAATTCATAAAGTTCCTTGTCATTCTTCCCTTTAACTTCCAGCTGAGTCTCCATCTGGAGCGCGGAACCCACCACGCTTACTAATTATGCCTGGGCTGCTAAGACCCACTCGAGAAGGTGTCTAGGGTGAGGCACCTTTCGCTATTCGAGAGGCGCCTGCGGCCTACGTAAGTGGTGCAAACTTCTTGTCTTGAAGTTTGATTGGTCTTCCGCGTAAACCAAGCTACTCAGTCTCTTTTCTCCACCGAATTTTCCTACTGAGCTCTCCTCATACTATTATTCTTGACATCTCTGATTAGCATATAAATAGTCGCCTAGGCCATCTCTCCTTCGAATACCCTGGATCAGTTGGGGCTGGTCCCCGGCAGGTGGCGACCGAACAGGGACCTCAGGAGGCAATACTCAAAGAGCTGAGCAGACACGAACCACGCAATCAGCAGGCAATAAGCATGGAGCTCAGCAGTGACGAATCATGCTGCTCAACTGGCAATAATCAAGCACGTGACCAGGCAGGAATCACGCAGCTCAGCTGGCAATTGTCAAGCAGATGAGCCGACAGGAATCACGCAGCTCAGCTGGCAATTGTCATGCAGATGAGCCGGCAGGAATCACGCAGCTCAGCAGGCCCTGATCACGTGACTCTGCAGGCACTGATCACGTGGCTGATCAAGTCCAGATCACGTGACTGAGCATGCACTGATCACGTGGCTATCATGCACTGATCACGTGGCTGATCATGCACTGATCACGTGGCTGATCATGCACTGATCACTGGCTGATCATGCACTGATCACGTGCTATCATGCACTGATCACGTGGCTGATCATGCACTGATCACGTGGCTATCATGCACTGATCACGTGGCTATCATGCACTGATCACGTGGCTGATCATGCACTGATCACGTGACTGATCATGGACTGATCACATGACTATCATGCAGTGATCACGTGACTGAATGGTGCTGATCATGTGACTGATCATGCACTGATCACGTGACTGATCATGCACTGATCACGTGGCTATCATGCACTACTCATGTGGCTGATCATGCAATGATCATGTAGCTACCATGTACAGGTCACGTGAATGACCATACACCCATCAGGTGACTGATCATGCACTGATCACGTGGCTATCATGCACTGATCACGAGACTGATCATGCACTGATCACGTCTATATCATGCACTGATCACATGACTGCCCATGCACTGATCACGTGGATGATCATACACTAATCATGTGACAGATCATGCACTGATCACGTGGCTGATCATTCACTGATACCATGACTGAGCATGGACTGATCACATGACTATCATGTAGTGATCACGTGACTTAATGGCGCTGATCATGTGACTGATCATGCACTGATCATGTTTGCTATCATACACTGATCATGTGCCTCTGGAGGCAATAAACAAAGAGCTGAGTAGGCACGAATCAAACAGTCAGCAGGCAATAATCATGGAACTCAGCAGTGAGGAATCATGCTGCTCAGCTGGCAATAATCAAGCAGCTGAGCAGGCAGGAATTACGCAGCTCAGCTGGCAATTGTCAAGCAGATGACAGGCAGGAATCACGCAGCTCAGCTGGCAATTGTCAAGCAGATGAGCAGACAGGAATCACGCAGCTCAGCAGGCCCTGATCACGTGACTGAGCATGCACTGATCACGTGGCTGATCATACACTGATCACGTGACTGATCATGCACTGATCACGTGGCTGATCATGCACTGATCACGTGACTGATCATGCACTGATCACGTGGCTGATCATGCACTGATCACGTGGCTGATCATGCACTGATCACGTGGCTATCATGCACTGATCACGTGGCTGATCATGCACTGATCACGTGGCTATCATGCACTGATCACGTGACTGATCATGCACTGATCACGTGACTGATCATGCACTGATCACGTGGCTATCATGCACTGATCACGTGGCTGATCATGCACTGATCACGGCTATCATGCACTGATCACGTGACTGATCATGCACTGATCACGTAATTGATCATGGACTGATCACGTGGCTGATCATGCACTGATCACGTGACTGATCATGCACTGATCACGTGGCTGATCATGCACTGATCACGTGGCTATCATGCACTGATCACATGGCTGGACATACATTGATCATATAGCTACCATGTACCAGTCACGTGAATGATCATGCACCCATCAGGTGACTGATCATGCACTGATCACGTGGCTATCATGCACTGATCACGAGACTGATCATGCACTGATCACGTCTATATCATGCACTGATCACATGACTGCCCATGCACTGATCATGTGGATGATCATACACTAATCATGTGACAGATCATGCACTGATCACGTGGCTGATCATGCAATGATCACGCAGCTACCTTGTACTGGTCACATGACTGATCATGCACTGATCACGTAATTAATCATGCACTGATCACCTGGCTTATCATGCATTGATCATGTGACTGATCATGTGCTGATCATGTTTGGTGTCATACACTGATCATGTGCCTCTGGAGGCAATGAACAAAGAGCTGAGCAGGCACGAATCAGTCAGCAGGCAATAATCATGGAACTCAGCTGTGAGAAATCATGCTGCTCAGCTGGCAATAATCAAGCAGTGAGCAGGCAGGAATTACGCAGCTCAGCTGGCAATTGTCAAGCAGATGACAGGCAGGAATCACGCAGCTCAGCTGGCAATTGTCATGCAGATGAGCAGACAGAAATCACGCAGCTCAGCAGGCCCTGATCACGTGACTGAGCATGCACTGTTCACGTGGCTGATCACACACTGATCACGTGACTGATCATGCACTGATCACGTGGCTCTCATGCACTGATCACGTGTTTATCAGGCAATGATCAGTGACTGACAGGCGCTGATCATGGGACTGTGCACGCACTGATCACGTGGCTATCATGCACTGATCACGTGACTGCGCATGCACTGATGACGTGGCTGTTCGGGCACTGATCACCTGTTTATCAGGCAGTGATCAGTGACTGACAGGCGCTGATCAGGGGACTGTGCACGTACTGATCAGGTGGCTGATCAGGAACTGACCACCTGACTGCGCATGCAGTGATCACGTGGCTGGTCGTTCACTGATCACGTGTTTATCATACGGTGATCAGGTGACTCAGAGGCGCTGATCACGAGAATGTGCCGTCAGTGATCACGTGGCTGAGCAGGCACTGATATCGTGACTGAGCATGCACTGATCATGTGCCGGGAGCCGGGGAGGCATTCCACTCTGGACAAAGGTCATGAGGAAGGAGGCTCGGCATACGCAAATGCGGGATCGAGCCTCAGGAGTCCACCCGGATATTCTCGAGCATCTCCCCCAAAAAAACCAGAGTCTGCCTACTGTATTGCTTTGTGCTCTCACCTCTGATTTCACTGGGGGCTGTCCCCCACCACCATCTCGTTCTCTCTGTCAAAGAGTTAAATTACAGCTCCAATTCATAAAGTTCCTTGTCATTCTTCCCTTTAACTTCCAGCTGAGTCTCCATCTGGAGCGCGGAACCCACCACGCTTACTAATTATGCCTGGGCTGCTAAGACCCACTCGAGAAGGTGTCTAGGGTGAGGCACCTTTCGCTATTCGAGAGGGCGCCTGCGGCCTACGTAAGTGGTGCAAACTTCTTGTCTTGAAGTTTCATTGGTCTTCCGCGTAAACCAAGCTACTCAGTCTCTTTTCTCCACCGAATTTTCCTACTGAGCTCTCCTCATACTATTATTCTTGACATCTCTGATTAGCATATAAGTAGTCGCCTAGGCCATCTCTCCTTCGAATACCCTGGATCAGTTGAGGCTGGTCCCCGGCAGGTGGCGACCGAACAGGGACCTCAGGAGGCAATACTCAAAGAGCTGAGCAGACACGAACCACGCAATCAGCAGGCAATAAGCATGGAGCTCAGCAGTGACGAATCATGCTGCTCAACTGGCAATAATCAAGCACGTGACCAGGCAGGAATCACGCAGCTCAGCTGGCAATTGTCAAGCAGATGAGCCGGCAGGAATCACGCAGCTCAGCAGGCCCTGATCACGTGACTCTGCAGGCACCGATCACGTGGCTGATCAAGTCCAGATCACGTGACTGAGCATGCACTGATCACGTGGCTATCATGCACTGATGACGTGACTGCGCATGCACTGATGACGTGGTTGATCGGGCACTGATCACATGGCTCATCATGCACTGATCACGTGTTTATCAGGCAATGATCAGGGACTGACAGGCGCTGATCATGGGACTGTGCACGCACTGATCACGTGGCTATCATGCACTGATCACGTTACTGCGCATGCACTGATGACGTGGCTGTTCGGGCACTGATCACGTGTTTATCAGGCAGTGATCAGTGACTGGCAGGCACTGATCAGGGGACTGTGCACGCACTGATCAGGTGGCTGATCAGGAACTGACCACCAACTGCGCATGCAGTGATCACGTGGCTGGTCGTTCACTGATCACGTGTTTATCCTACGGTGATCACGTGACTGAGAGGCGCTGATCACGTGACTGTGCCGTCAGTGATCACGTGGCTGAGCAGGCACTGATATCGTGACTGAGCATGCACTGATCATGTGCCGGGAGCCGGGGAGGCATTCCACTCTGGACAAAGGTCATGAGGAAGGAGGCTCGGCATACGCAAATGCGAGAACGAGCCTCAGGAGTCCACCCGGATATTCTCGAGCATCTCCCCCAAAAAAACCGGAGTCTGCCTACTGTATTGCTTTGTGCTCTCACCTCTGATTTCACTGGGGGCTGTCCCCCACCACCATCTCGCTCTCTCTGTCAAAGTGTTAACTTACAGCTCCAATTCATAAAGTTCCTTGTCATTCTTCCCTTTAACTTCCAGCTGAGTCTCCATCTGGAGCGCGGAACCCACCACGCTTACTAATTATGCCTGGGCTGCTAAGACCCACTCGAGAAGGTGTCTAGTGTGAGGCACCTTTCGCTATTCGAGAGGGCGCCTGCGCCCTACGTAAGTGGTGCAAACTTCTTGTCTTGAAGTTTGATTGGTCTTCCGCGTAAACCAAGCTACTCAGTCTCTTTTCTCCACCGAATTTTCCTACTGACCTCTCCTCATACTATTATTCTTGACATCTCTGATTAGCATATAAATAGTCGCCTAGGCCATCTCTCCTTCGAATACCCTGGATCAGTTGGGGCTGGTCCCCGGCAGGTGGCGACCGAACAGGGACCTCATGAGGCAATACTCAAAGAGCTGAGCAGACACGAACCACGCAATCAGCAGGCAATAAGCATGGAGCTCAGCAGTGACGAATCATGCTGCTCAACTGGCAATAATCAAGCACGTGACCAGGCAGGAATCACGCAGCTCAGCTGGCAATTGTCAAGCAGATGAGCCGACAGGAATCACGCAGCTCAGCTGGCAATTGTCATGCAGATGAGCCGGCAGGAATCACGCAGCTCAGCTGGCCCTGATCACGTGACTCTGCAGGCACTGATCACGTTGCTGATCAAGTCCAGATCACGTGACTGAGCATGCACTGATCACGTGGCTATCATGCACTGATCACGTGACTGCGCATGCACTGATGACGTGGCTGATCAGGCACTGATCACATGGCTCATCATGCACTGATCACCTGTTTATCAGGCAGTGATCAGTGACTGACAGGCGCTGATCAGGGGACTGTGCACGCACTGATCAGGTGGTTGATCAGGAACTGACCACCTGACCACGCATGCAGTGATCACGTGGCTGGTCGTTCACTGATCACGTGTTTATCATACGGTGATCACGTGACTGAGAGGCGCTGATCACGTGGCTGAGCAGGCACTGATATCGTGACTGAGCATGCACTGATCATGAGCCGGGAGCCGGGGAGGCATTCCACTCTGGACAAAGGTCATGAGGAAGGAGGCTCGGCATACGCAAATGCGGGATCGAGCCTCAGGAGTCCACCCGGATATTCTCGAGCATCTCCCCCCAAAAAAACCGGAGTCTGCCTACTGTATTGCTTTGTGCTCTCACCTCTGATTTCACTGGGGGCTGTCCCTCACCACCATCTCGCTCTCTCTGTCAAAGAGTTAACTTACAGCTCCAATTCATAAAGTTCCTTGTCATTCTTCCCTTTAACTTCCAGCTGAGTCTCCATCTGGAGCGCGGAACCCACCACGCTTCCTAATTATGCCTGGGCTGCTAAGACCCACTCGAGAAGGTGTCTAGGGTGAGGCACCTTTCGCTATTCGAGAGGGCGCCTTCGGCCTACGTAAGTGGTGCAAACTTCTTGTCTTGAAGTTTGATTGGTCTTCCGCGTAAACCAAACTACTCAGTCTCTTTTCTCCACCGATTTTTCCTACTGGGCTCTCCTCATACTATTATTCTTGACATCTCTGATTAGCATATAAATAGTCGCCTAGGCCATCTCTCCTTCGAATACCCTGGATCAGTTGGGGCTGGTCCCCGGCAGGTGGCGACCGGACAGGGACCTCAGGAGGCAATACTCAAAGAGCTGAGCAGACACGAACCACGCAATCAGCAGGCAATAAGCATGGAGCTCAGCAGTGACGAATCATGCTGCTCAACTGAAAATAATCAAGCACGTGACCAGGCAGGATTCACGCAGCTCAGCTGGCAATTGTCAAGCAGATGAGCCGACAGAAATCACGCAGCTCAGCAGGCCCTGATCATGTGACTCTTCAAGCACTGATCACGTGGCTGATCAAGTCCAGATCACGTGACTGAGCATGCACTGATTACGTGGCTATCATGCACTGATGACGTGACTGAGCATGCACTGATGACGTGGCTGATCGGGCACTGATCACATGGCTCATCATGCACTGATTACGTGTTTATCAGCCAATGATCAGTGTCTTGCAGGCGCTGATCATGGGACTGTGCACGCACTGATCACGTGGCTATCATGCACTGATTACGTGACTGCACATGCACTGATGACGTGGCTGTTCGGGCACTGATCACGTGTTTATCAGGCAGTGATCAGTGACTGACAGGCGCTGATCAGGGGACTGTGCACACACTGATCAGGTGGCTGATCAGGAACTGACCACCTGACCGCGCATGCAGTGATCACGTGGCTGGTCGTTCACTGATCACGTGTTTATCATCCGGTGATCACGTGACTGAGAGGCGCTGATCACGTGACTGTGCCGTCAGTGATCACATGGCTGAGCAGGCACTGATATCGTGACTGAGCATGCACTGATCATGTGCCGGGAGCCAGGGAGGCATTCCACTCTGGACAAAGGTCATGAGGAAGGAGGCTCGGCATACGCAAATGCGGGATCGAGCCTCAGGAGTCCACCCGGATATTCTCCATCATCTCCCCCCCCAAAAAACCGGAGTCTGCCTACTGTATTGCTTTGTGCTCTCACCTCTGATTTCACTGGGGGCTGTCCCCCACCACCATCTCGCTCTATCTGTCAAAGAGTTAACTTACAGCTCCAATTCATAAAGTTCCTTGTCATTCTTCCCTTTAACTTCCAGCTGAGTCTCCATCTGGAGCGCGGAACCCACCACGCTTCCTAATTATGCCTGGGCTGCTAAGACCCACTTGAGAAGGTGTCTAGGGTGAGGCACCTTTCGCTATTCGAGAGGGCGCCTGCGGCCTACGTAAGTGGTGCAAACTTCTTGTCTTGAAGTTTGATTGGTCTTCCGCGTAAACCAAGCTACTCAGTCTCTTTTCTCCACCGAATTTTCCTACTGAGCTCTCCTCATACTATCATTCTTGACATCTCTGATTAGCATATAAATAGTCGCATAGGCCATCTCTCCTTCGAATATCCTGGATCAGTTGGGGCTGGTCCCCGGCAGGTGGCGACCGAACAGGGACCTCAGGAGGCAATACTCAAAGAGCTGAGCAGACACGAACCTCCCAATCAGCAGGCAATAAGCATGGAGCTCAGCAGTGACGAATCATGCTGCTCAACTGGCAATAATCAAGCACGTGACCAGGCAGGATTCACGCAGCTCAGCTGGCAATTGTCAAGCAGATGAGCCGACAGGAATCACGCAGCGCAGATGGCAATTGTCATTCAGATGAGCCGGCAGGAATCACGCAGCTCAGCTGGCCCTGATCACGTGACTCTGCAGGCACTGATCACGTTGCTGATCAAGTCCAGATCACGTGACTGAGCATGCACTGATCACGTGGCTATCATGCACTGATCACGTGACTGCGCATGCACTGATGACGTGGCTGATCAGGCACTGATCACATGGTTCATCATGCACTGATCACCTGTTTATCAGGCAATGATCAGTGACTGACAGGCGCTGATCAGGGGACTGTGCACGCACTGATCAGGTGGTTGATCAGGAACTGACCACCTGACCACGCATGCAGTGATCACGTGGCTGGTCGTTCACTGATCACGTGTTTATCATGCGGTGATCACGTGACTGAGAGGCGCTGATCACGTGGCTGAGCAGGCACTGATATCGTGACTGAGCATGCACTGATCATGTGCCGGGAGCCGGGGAGGCATTCCACTCTGGACAAAGGTCATGAGGAAGGAGGCTCGGCATACGCAAATGCGGGATCGAGCCTCAGGAGTCCACCCGGATATTCTCGAGCATCTCCCCCCCAAAGAAACCGGAGTCTGCCTACTGTATTGCTTTGTGCTCTCACCTCTGATTTCACTGGGGGCTGTCCCTCACCACCATCTCGCTCTCTCTGTCAAAGAGTTAACTTACAGCTCCAATTCATAAAGTTCCTTGTCATTCTTCCCTTTAACTTCCAGCTGAGTCTCCATCTGGAGCGCGGAACCCACCACGCTTACTAATTATGCCTGGGCTGCTAAGACCCACTCGAGAAGGTGTCTAGGGTGAGGCACCTTTCGCTATTCGAGAGGGCGCCTTCGGCCTACGTAAGTGGTGCAAACTTCTTGTCTTGAAGTTTGATTGGTCTTCCGCGTAAACCAAACTACTCAGTCTCTTTTCTCCACCGATTTTTCCTACTGAGCTCTCCTCATACTATTATTCTTGACATCTCTGATTAGCATATAAATAGTCGCCTAGGCCATCTCTCCTTCGAATACCCTGGATCAGTTGGGGCTGGTCCCCGGCAGGTGGCGACCGAACAGGGACCTCAGGAGGCAATACTCAAAGAGCTGAGCAGACACGAACCACGCAATCAGCAGGCAATAAGCATGGAGCTCAGCAGTGACGAATCATGCTGCTCAACTGAAAATAATCAAGCACGTGACCAGGCAGGATTCACGCAGCTCAGCTGGCAATTGTCAAGCAGATGAGCTGACAGAAATCACGCAGCTCAGCAGGCCCTGATCATGTGACTCTTCAAGCACTGATCACGTGGCTGATCAAGTCCAGATCACGTGACTGAGCATGCACTGATTACGTGGCTATCATGCACTGATGACGTGACTGAGCATGCACTGATGACGTGGCTGATCGGGCACTGATCACATGGCTCATCATGCACTGATTACGTGTTTATCAGCCAATGATCAGTGTCTTGCAGGCGCTGATCATGGGACTGTGCACGCACTGATCACGTGGCTATCATGCACTGATTACGTGACTGCACATGCACTGATGACGTGGCTGTTCGGGCACTGATCACGTGTTTATCAGGCAGTGATCAGTGACTGACAGGCGCTGATCAGGGGACTGTGCACACACTGATCAGGTGGCTGATCAGGAACTGACCACCTGACCGCGCATGCAGTGATCACGTGGCTGGTCGTTCACTGATCACGTGTTTATCATCCGGTGATCACGTGACTGAGAGGCGCTGATCACGTGACTGTGCCGTCAGTGATCACGTGGCTGAGCAGGCACTGATATCGTGACTGAGCATGCACTGATCATGTGCCGGGAGCCGGGGAGGCATTCCACTCTGGACAAAGGTCATGAGGAAGGAGGCTCGGCATACGCAAATGCGGGATCGAGCCTCAGGAGTCCACCCGGATATTCTCCATCATCTCCCCCCCCAAAAAACCGGAGTCTGCCTACTGTATTGCTTTGTGCTCTCACCTCTGATTTCACTGGGGGCTGTCGCCCACCACCATCTCGCTCTCTCTGTCAAAGAGTTAACTTACAGCTCCAATTCATAAAGTTCCTTGTCATTCTTCCCTTTAACTTCCAGCTGAGTCTCCATCTGGAGCGCGGAACCCACCACGCTTCCTAATTATGCCTGGGCTGCTAAGACCCACTTGAGAAGGTGTCTAGGGTGAGGCACCTTTCGCTATTCGAGAGGGCGCCTGCGGCCTACGTAAGTGGTGCAAACTTCTTGTCTTGAAGTTTGATTGGTCTTCCGCGTAAACCAAGCTACTCAGTCTCTTTTCTCCACCGAATTTTCCTACTGAGCTCTCCTCATACTATCATTCTTGACATCTCTGATTAGCATATAAATAGTCGCATAGGCCATCTCTCCTTCGAATATCCTGGATCAGTTGGGGCTGGTCCCCGGCAGGTGGCGACCGAACAGGGACCTCAGGAGGCAATACTCAAAGAGCTGAGCAGACACGAACCTCCCAATCAGCAGGCAATAAGCATGGAGCTCAGCAGTGACGAATCATGCTGCTCAACTGGCAATAATCAAGCACGTGACCAGGCAGGATTCACGCAGCTCAGCTGGCAATTGTCAAGCAGATGAGCCGACAGGAATCACGCAGCGCAGATGGCAATTGTCATGCAGATGAGCCGGCAGGAATCACGCAGCTCAGCAGGCCCTGATCACGTGACTCTGCAGGCACTGATCATGTGGCTGATCAAGTCCAGATCACGTGACTGAGCATGCATTGATCACGTGCCTATCATGCACTGATGACGTGACTGCGCATGCACTGATGACGTGGCTGATCAGGCACTGATCACATGGCTCATCATGCACTGATCACGTGTTTATCAGGCAATGATCAGTGACTGACAGGCGCTGATCATGGGACTGTACACGCACTGATCACATGGCTATCATGCACTGATCACGTGACTGTGCATGCACTGATGAAGTGGCTGTTCGGGCACTGATCACATGGCTCATCATGCACTGATCACGTGTTTATCAGGCAATGATCAGTGACTGACAGGCGCTGATCATGGGACTGTGCATGCACTGATCACGTGGCTATCATGCACTGATGACGTGACTGCGCATGCACTGATGACGTGGCTGTTCGGGCACTGATCACGTGTTTATCAGGTAGTGATCAGTGACTGACAGGCGCTGATCAGGGGACTGTGCACGCACTGATCAGGTGGCTGATCAGGAACTGACCACCTGACTGTGCATGCAGTGATCACGTGGCTGGTCGTTCACTGATCACGTGTTTATCATCCGGTGATCACGTGACTGAGAGGCGCTGATCACGTGACTGTGCCGTCAGTGATCACGTGGGTGAGCAGGCACTGATATCGTGACTGAGCATGCACTGATCATGTGCCGGGAGCTGGGGAGGCATTCCGCTCTGGACAAAGGTCATGAGGAAGTAGGCTCAGCATACGCAAATGCGGGATCGAGCCTCAGGAATCCACCCGGATATTCTCGACCATCTCCCCCCCCAAAAAACCAGAGTCTGCCTACTGTATTGCTTTGTGCTCTCACCTCTGATTTCACTGGGGTCTGTCCCCCACCACCATCTCGCTCTCTCTGTCAAAGAGTTAACTTACAGCTCCAATTCATAAAGTTCCTTGTCATTCTTCCCTTTAACTTCCAGCTGAGTCTCCATCTGGAGCGCGGAACCCACCACGCTTACTAACTATGCCTGGGCTGCTAAGACCCACTCGAGAAGGTGTCTAGGGTGAGGCACCTTTCGCTATTCGAGAGGGCGCCTGCGGCCTACGTAAGTGGTGCAAACTTCTTGTCTTGAAGTTTGATTGGTCTTCCGCGTAAACCAAGCTGCTCAGTCTCTTTTCTCCACCGAATTTTCCTACTGAGCTCTCCTCATACTATTATTCTTGACATCTCTGATTAGCATATAAATAGTCGCCTAGGCCATCTCTCCTTCGAATACCCTGGATCAGTTGGGGCTGGTCCCCGGCAGGTGGCGACCGAACAGGGACCTCAGGAGGCAATACTCAAAGAGCTGAGCAGACACGAACCACGCAATCAGCAGGCAATAAGCATGTAGCTCAGCAGTGACGAATCATGCTACTCAACTGGCAAAAATCAAGCACGTGACCAGGCAGGAATCACGCAGCTCAGCTGGCAATTGTCATGCAGATGAGCCGGGAGGAATCACGCAGCTCAGCTGGCAATTGTCATGCAGATGAGCCGGCAGGAATCACGCAGCTCAGCAGGCCCTGATCACGTGACTCTGCAGGCACTGATCACGTGGCTGATCAAGTCCAGATCACGTGACTGAGCATGCACTGATCACGTGGCTATCATGCACTGTTCACGTGGCTGATCATACACTGGTCACCTGCCTGGTCATGCACAGATCAGCTGACTAATCATGAACTGATCACGTAGCAATCATTCACTGATCACCTGGCTGATCATGCACTGATCACGTGGCTATCATGCAATGATCACGTGGCTATCATGCACTGATCACGTGGCTGATCATGCACTGATACGAGACTGAGCATGGACTGATCACATGACTATCATGTAGTGATCACGTGACTTAATGGTGCTGACCATGTGACTGATCATGCACTGATCACGTGACTGATCATGCAGTGATCACGTGGCTATCATGCATTACTCATGTGGCTGATCATGCAATGATCATGTAGCTACCATGTACAGGACACGTGAATGACCATACACCCATCAGGTGACTGATCATGCACTGATCACGTGGCTATCATGCACTGACCACGAGACTGATCATGCACTGATCACGTCTATATCATGCACTGATCACATGACTGCCCATGCACTGATCACGTGGATGATCATACACTAATCATGTGACAGATCATGCACTGATCACGTGGCTGATCATTCACTGATACCATGACTGAGCATGGACTGATCACATGACTATCATGTAGTGATCACGTGACTTAATGGCGCTGATCATGTGACTGATCATGCACTGATCATGTTTGCTATCATACACTGATCATGTGCCTCTGGAAGCAATAAACAAAGAGCTGAGTAGGCACGAATCAAACAGTCAGCAGGCAATAATCATGGAACTCAGGTGTGAGGAATCATGCTGCTCAGCTGGCAATAATCAAACAGCTGAGCAGGCACGAATTATGCAGCACAGCTGGCAATTGTCAAGCAGATGACAGGCAGGAATCGTGCAGCTCAGCTGGCAATTGTCAAGCAGATGAGCAGACAGTAATCACACAGCTCAGCAGGCCCTGATCACGTGACTGAGCATGCACTGTTCACGTGGCTGATCATACACTGATCACGTGATTGATCATGCACTGATCACGTGGCTGATCATACACTGTTCACGTGTCTGACCATGCACTGAACACGTGAATAATCATGCACTGATCACGTGACTGATCATGCACTGATCACGTGGCTATCATGCACTGCTAACTTGGCTGATCATGCAATGATCACGCAGCTACCATGTACTGGTCACGTGACTGATCATGCTCAGATCACGTGACTGATCATGCACTGATCACGTGGCTATCATGCACTGATCACTTGGCTGGTCATACACTGATCACGCAGCTACCATGTACTGTTCACGTGACTGATCATGCAATGATGACGTAATTGATCATGGACTGATAATGTGGCTGATCATGCACTGATCACGTGACTGATCATGCACTTATCACGTGGCTGATCATGCACTGATCACGTGGCTATCATGCACTTATCACATTGCTGGACATACATTGATCATATAGCTACCATGTACCGGTCACGTGAATGATCATACACCCATCAGGTGACTGATCATGCACTGATCACGTGGCTATCATGCACTGACCGCGAGACTGAAAATGCACTGATCACGACTAATCATGCACTGATCACATGACTGCCCATGCACTGATCATGTGGATGATCATACACTAATCATGTGACAGATCATGCACTGATCACGTGGCTGATCATGCAATGATCACGCAGCTACCATGTACTGGTCACATGACTGATCATGCAGTGATCACGTAATTAATCATGCACTGATCACCTGGCTTATCATGCATTGATCATGTGACTGGTCATGTGCTGATCATGTTTGGTGTCATACACTGATCATGTGCCTCTGGAGGCAATGAACAAAGAGCTGAGCAGGCAGGAATCAGTCACCAGGCAATAATCATGGAACTAAGCTCTGAGAAATCATGCTGCTCAGCTGGCAATAATCAAGTAGATGAGCAGGCAGGAATTGCGCAGCACAGGTGGCAATTGTCAAGGAGATGACAGGCAGGAATCGTGCAGCTCAGCTGGCAATTGTCAAGCAGATGAGCAGACAGAAATCACGCAGCTCAGCAGGCCCTAATCACGTGACTGAGCATGCACTGTTCACGTGGCTGATCACACAACTATCACGTGACTGATCATGCACTGATCACGTGGCTCTCATGCACTGATCACGTGTTTATCAGGCAACGATCAGTGACTGACAGGCGCTGATCATGGGACTGTGCACGCACTGTTCACGTGGCTATCATGCACTGATGACGTGACTGCGCATGCACTGATGACGTGGCTGTTCGGGCACTGATCACGTGTTTATCAGGCAGTGATCAGTGACTGACAGGCGCTGATCAGGGACTGTGCACGCACTGATCAGGTGGCTGATCAGGAACTGACCACCTGACTGCGCATGCAGTGATCACGTGGCTGGTCGTTCACTGATCACGTGTTTATCCTACGGTGATCACGTGACTGAGAGGCGCTGATCACGTGACTGTGCCGTCAGTGATCACGTGGCTGAGCAGGCACTGATATCGTGACTGAGCATGCACTGATCATGTGCCGGGAGCCGGGGAGGCATTCCACTCTGGACAAAGGTCATGAGGAAGGAGGCTCGGCATACGCAAATGCGGGATCGAGCCTCAGGAGTCCACCCGGATATTCTCGAGCATCTCCCCCCAAAAAACCGGAGTCTGCCTACTGTATTGCTTTGTGCTCTCACCTCTGATTTCACTGGGGGCTGTCCCCCACCACCATCTCGCTCTCTCTGTCAAAGTGTTAACTTACAGCTCCAATTCATAAAGTTCCTTGTCATTCTTCCCTTTAACTTCCAGCTGAGTCTCCATCTGGAGCGCGGAACCCACCACGTTTACTAATTATGCCTGGGCTGCTAAGACCCACTCGAGAAGGTGTCTAGTGTGAGGCACCTTTCGCTATTCGAGAGGGCACCTGCGCCCTACGTAAGTGGTGCAAACTTCTTGTCTTGAAGTTTGATTGGTCTTCCGCGTAAACCAAGCTACTCAGTCTCTTTTCTCCACCGAATTTTCCTACTGAGCTCTCCTCATACTATAATTCTTGACATCTCTGATTAGCATATAAATAGTCGCCTAGGCCATCTCTCCTTCGAATACCCTGGATCAGTTGGGGCTGGTCCCCGGCAGGTGGCGACCGAACAGGGACCTCAGGAGGCAATACTCAAAGAGCTGAGCAGACAGGAACCACGCAATCAGCAGGCAATAAGCATGGAGCTCAGCAGTGACGAATCATGCTGCTCAACTGGAAATAATCAAGCAAGTGACCAGGCAGGAATCACGCAGCTCAGCTGGCAATTGTCAAGCAGATGAGCCGACAGGAATCACGCAGCTCAGATGGCAATTGTCATGCAGATGAGCCGACAGGAATCACGCAGCTCAGCTGGCAATTGTCATGCAGATGAGCCGGCAGGAATCACGCAGCTCAGCAGACCCTGATCACGTGACTCTGCCGGCACTGATCACGTGGCTGATCAAGTACAGATCACGTGACTGAGCATGCACTGATCACGTGGCTATCATGCACTGATGACGTGACTGCGCATGCAGTGATGACGTGGCTGATCGGGCACTGATCACATGGCTCATCATGCACTGATCACATGTTTATCAGGCAATGATCAGTGACTGACAGGCGCTGATCATGGGACTGTGCATGCACTGATCACGTGGCTATCATGCACTGATGACGTGACTGCGCATGCACTGATGACGTGGCTGTCCGGGCACTGATCACGTGTTTATCAGGTAGTGATCAGTGACTGACAGGCGCTGATCAGGGGACTGTGCACGCACTGATCAGGTGGCTGATCAGGAACTGACCACCTGACTGTGCATGCAGTGATCACGTGGCTGGTCGTTCACTGATCACGTGTTTATCATCCGGTGATCACGTGACTGAGAGGCGCTGATCACGTGACTGTGCCGTCATTGATCACGTGGGTGAGCAGGCACTGATATCGTGACTGAGCATGCACTGATCATGTGCCGGGAGCCGGGGAGGCATTCCGCTCTGGACAAAGGTCATGAGGAAGTAGGCTCAGCATACGCAAATGCGGGATCGAGCCTCAGGAATCCACCCGGATATTCTCGACCATCTCCCCCCCAAAAAACCGGAGTCTGCCTACTGTATTGCTTTGTGCTCTCACCTCTGATTTCACTGGGGGCTGTCCCCCACCACCATCTCGCTCTCTCTGTCAAAGAGTTAACTTACAGCTCCAATTCATAAAGTTCCTTGTCATTCTTCGCTTTAACTTCCAGCTGAGTCTCCATCTGGAGCGCGGAACCCACCACGCTTACTAATTATGCCTGGGCTGCTAAGACCCACTCGAGAAGGTGTCTAGGGTGAGGCACCTTTCGCTATTCGAGAGGGCGCCTGCGGCCTACGTAAGTGGTGCAAACTTCTTGTCTTGAAGTTTGATTGGTCTTCCGTGTAAACCAAGCTGCTCAGTCTCTTTTCTCCACCGAATTTTCCTACTGAGCTCTCCTCATACTATTATTCTTGACATCTCTGATTAGCATATAAATAGTCGCCTAGGCCATCTCTCCTTCGAATACCCTGGATCAGTTGGGGCTGGTCCCCGGCAGGTGGCGACCGAACAGGGACCTCAGGAGGCAATACTCAAAGAGCTGAGCAGACACGAACCACGCAATCAGCAGGCAATAAGCATGGAGCTCAGCAGTGACGAATCATGCTGCTCAACTGGCAATAATCAAGCACGTGACCAGGCAGGACTCACGCAGCTCAGCTGGCAATTGTCAAGCAGATGAGCCGGCAGGAATCACGCAGCTCAGCAGGCCCTGATCACGTGACTCTGCGGGCACTGATCACGTGGCTGATCAAGTCCAGATCACGTGACTGAGCATGCACTAATAACGTGGCTATCATGCACTGATGACGTGACTGCGCATGCACTGATGACGTGGCTGATCGGGCACTGATCACATGGCTCATCATGCACTGATCACGTGTTTATCAGGCAATGATCAGTGACTGACAGGCGCTGATCATGGGACTGTGCGCGCACTGATCACGTGGCTATCATGCACTGATCACGTGACTATCACTCACTGATCACGTGGATATCATGCACGGATCACGTTGCTGATCACACACGTATCACGTGACTGATCATGCACTGATCACCTGTCTATCATGCACTGATCACGTGGCTCTCATGCACTGATCACGTGGCTGATCATGCAATGATCACATAGCTACCATGTACTGGTCACGTGACTGATCTTGCACGGATCACGTAATTGATCATGCACTGATCACGTGGCTGATCAAGCACTGATCACATGGCTATCATGCACTGCTAACGTGGCTGATCATGAAATGATCCAGCAGCTACCATGTGCTGGTCACGTGACTGATCATGCACTGATCATGTGGCTGATCATGCACTGATCACGTGACTGATCATACACTGATCACGTGACTGATCATGCACTGATCACGTGGCTATCATGCACTGATAACTTGGCTGGTCATACACAGATCACGCAGCTACCATGTACTGGTCACGTGACTGATCATGCAGTGATGATGTAATTGATCATGCACTGATCATGTGGCTGATCCTGCACTGATCACTTGACTGATCATGCACTGATCACGTGACTTATCATGCACTGATCACGTGGCTATCATGCACTGATCACATGGCTGTTCATACACTGATCACGTGCCTGGTCATGCACAGATTACATGACTGATCATGCGCTGATCACGTCACTGATCATGCACTGATCACGTGGCTCTCATACACTACTCACGTGGCTGATCATGCAATGATCATGTAGGTACCATGTACCGGTCACGTGACTGCTCATACATCCATTAGGTGACTAATCATGCACTGATCACGTGGCTATCATGCACTGTTCACGTGGCTGTTCATACACTGTTCACCTGCCTGGTCATGCACAGATCACGTGACTAATCATGAACTGATCACGTAGCAATCATTCACTGATCACCTGGCTGATCATGCACAGATCACGTGGATATCATGCACTGATCACGTGGCTGATCATGCACTGATACCGTGACTGAGCATGGACTGATCACATGACTATCATGTAGTGATCACGTGACTTAATGGCACTGATCATGTGACTGATCATGCGCTGATCATGTTTGCTTTCATACACTGATCATGTGCCTCTGGAGGCAATAAACAAAGAGCTGAGTAGGCACGAATCAAACAGTCAGCAGGCAAAAATCATGGATCACAGCTGTGAGGAATCATGCTGCTCAGCTGGCAATAATCAAGCAGCTGAGCAGGCAGGAATTACACAGCAGCTGGCAATTGTCAAGCAGATGACAGGCAGGAATCATGCAACTCAGCTGGCAATTGTCAAGCAGATGAGCAGACAGTAATCACGCAGCTTAGCAGGCCCTGATCACGTGACTGAGCATGCACTGTTCACCTGGCTGATCATACACTGATCATGTGATTGTACAAGCACTGATCACTTGGATATCATGCACTGATCACGTGGCTAATCATACATTATTCACATGTCTGACCATGCACTGATCACGTGGCTGATCATGCAATGATCACGTAGCTACCATATACTGGTCCCATGAGTGATCATGCACTGATCATGTATTTGATCGTGCACTGATCACGTGGCTGATCATGCACTGAACACGTGACTGATCATGCACTGATCACGTGACTGATCATGCACTGATCACGTGGCTATCATGCACTGCTCACGTGGCTGATCATGCACTGATCACGCAGCCACCATGTACTGGTCACATGACTGATCATGCACTGATCACGTAATTGATCAAGCACTGATCACCTGGCTTATCATGCATTGATTATGTGACTGATCATGTGCTGATCATGTTTGGTGTCACACACTGATCATGTGCATCTGGAGGCAATGAACAATGAGCTGAGTAGGCAGGAATCAGTCAGCAGGTTATAATCATGGAACTCAGCTTTGAGAAATCATGCTGCTCATCTGGCAATAATCAAGTAGATGAGCAAGCAGGAATTATGCAGCACAGGTGGCAATTGTTAAGAAGATGACAGGCAGGAATTGTACAGCTCAGCTGTTATTTGTCAAGCAGATGAGCAGACAGTAATCACACAGCTCAGCAGGCCCTGATCACGTGACTGAGCATGCACTGTTCAAGTCGCTGATCACACACCTAACACATGAATGATCATGCACTGATTACGTGGCACTCATGCACTGATCACGTGATTGCGCATGCACTGATCACGTAATTGTATGCACTGCTCACGTGGCTATCATGCACTGATGACGTGGCTGATCATGCACTGATCACGTAGCTATCTTGCACTGATCACTTCGCTGATCATACACTAATCACGGGACTTATCGTGCACTGATCACGCCGAGCATTGTCTACATGACTCCACATGCACTGATCACGTGGATGATCATGCACTGAATACGTGACTGACCATGCACTGATCACATGACTGATCATTCACTGATCACCTGGCTGATCAAGCACTGATCACGTAATTGATCATGCACTGATAATTTGGCTGATCATGCACTGATCACGTGGCTGATCATACACTGATCACGTGACTGATCATGCACTGATCACATGGCTATCATGCACTGATGACTTGGCTGGTCATACACTGATCACATGACTAATCATGCACTGTTCACGTGACTGATCATCTACTGATCATGTGACTGATCATGCACTGATCACGTAATTGATCATGCACTATTCACGTGGCTGATCATGTAATGATCACGTGACTGACCATGCACTGATCACGTGACTGATCATCCACTGATCAGTTGGCTATCATGCACTGATTACTTGGCTGATCATACACTGATCACGTGACTGATAATGCACTGATCATCTGGCTATCATGCACTGATTACCTGGCTATCGTGCACTGATCACGTGGTTCATCATACACTGATCACGAGACTGATCATACACTGATCACGTCTATATCATGCACTGATCACATGACTGCCCATGCACTGATCACACGGATGATCATACACTGATCATGTGACAGATCACGCACTGATCACGTGGCTATCATGCACTGCTCACGTGGCTGTTCATTCAATGATCATGTAGCTACCATGTACTGGTCACGTGAGTGATCATGCACTGATCACGTAATTGATCATGCACTGATCAGTTGACTTATCATGCACTGTTCACGAGAGTGATCATACACTGATCACGTGAGTGATCATGCAATGATCTCGTGGCTATCATGCACGGCTCATGTGGCTGGTCATGCAATGATCACGTAGCTACCATATACTGGTCACGTGACTGATCATGCACTGATCACGTAACTGATCATGCACTGATCATGTGGCTGATCATGCACTGATCACGTGACTGATCATGCACTGATCACGTGGCTATCATGCACTGATCACTTGGCTGGTCATACACTGATCAGGTGCTTGGTCATGCAGAGATTACATGACTGATCATGCACTGAACACGTGACTGATCATGCACTGATCACGTGGCTATCATGCACTACTCACGTGGCTGAACATGCAATGATCATGTAGCTACCATGTACCGGTCAGGTGACTGATCATACACCCATTAGGTGACAGATCATGCACTGATCACGTCGCTGATCATACACTGATCACCTGCCTGGTCATGCACAGATCACGTGACAAATCATGAACTGATCACATAGCTATCATGAACTGATCACCTGGCTGATCATGCACTGATACCGTGACTGAGCATGGACTGATCACATGACTATCATGTAGTGATCACGTGACTTAATGGCTCTGATCATGTGACTGATCATGCGCTGATCACGTTTGCTATCATACACTGATCATTTGCCTCTGGAGGCAATAAACAAAGAGCTGAGTAGGCACGAATCAAACAGTCAGCAGGCAATAATCATGGAACTCAGGTGTGAGGAATCATGCTGCTCAGCTGGCAATAATCAAGCAGCTGAGCAGGCAGGAATTACGCAGCACAGCCGGCAATTGTCAAGCAGATGACAGGCAGGAATCATGCAGCTCAGCTGGCAATTTTCAAGCAGATGAGCAGACAGGAATCACACAGCTCAGCAGGCCCTTATCACGTGACTGAGCATGCACTATTCACCTGGCTGATCATACACTGATCACGTGATGATCATGCACTGATCACTTGGATATCATGCACTGATCACGTGGCTGATCATACACTGTTCACGTGTCTGACCATGCACTGATCACGTGGCTGATCACACACCTATCACGTGAATGATCGTGCACTGATCACGTGGCTCTCATGCACTGATCACGTGATTGCGCATGCACTGATCACGTAATTGTATGCACTGATGACGTGGTTATCATGCACTGATGAAGTGGCTGATCATGCACTGATCATGTGACTGATCATGCCCTGATCACGTAGCTATCTTGCACTGATCACTTGGCTGATCATACACTCATTTCGGGACTGATCATGCACTGATCACCGCGCTATCATGCATTGACTAAATGACTCCACATGCACTGATCACGTGGATGATCATACACTGATCACGTGACTGATCATGCACTGATCATCTGGCTATCCTGCACTCATTACCTGGCTATCGTGCACTGATCACGTGGTTGATCATTCACTGATCACGAGAGTGATCATACACTGATCACAAGACTGATCATGCACTGATCACTTCTATATCATGCACTGATCACATGACTGCCCATGCACTGATCACGTGGATGATCATACACTGATCATGTGACAGATCATGCAGTGATCACGTGGCTATCATGACTGATAAGTGGCTGATCATACTCTGCTCCTGAAACTGATCATGCAATCATCACGTGGCTATCATGCACTGCTCACGTGGCTGATCATGCAATGATCATGTAGCTACCATGTACTAGTCACTTGAGTGATCGTGCACTGATCACGTAATTGATCATGCACTGATCAGGTGACTTATCATGCACTGTTCACCTGACTGATCATACACTGATCACGTGTCTGACCATGCACTGATCTCGTGGCTATCATGCACGGCTCACGTGGCTGATCATGCAATGATCACCTAGATACCATGTACTGGTCACATGACTGATCATGCACTGATGACGTAATTGATCATGCAGTTATCATGTGGCTGATCATGCACTGATCACGTGGCTGATCATACACTGATTACGTGACTGATCATGCACTGATCATGTGACTGATCATGCACTGATCACTTGGCTATGATGCACTGATCACTTGGCTGGTCATACACTGATCACTTGCCTGGTCATGCACAGATTACATGACTGATCATGCACTGATCACGTGACTGATTATGCACTGATCACCTGGCTATCATGCACTACTCAAGTGGCTGAATATGCAATGATCATGTAGCTACCATGTACTGGTCACGTGACTGATCATACAACCATCAGGTGACTGATCATGCACTGATCACGTGGCTCTCATGCACTGATCACGTGGCTATCATGCACTGATCACGTGGATAAAATGCACTGATCACGTGGCTGATCACACACGCATCACATGACTGATCATGCACTGATCACGTGGCTATCATGCACTGATCACGTGGCTGATCACCCAATGATCACGTAGCTACCATGTACTGGTCTCCTGACTGATCATGCACTGATTACGTAATTGATCCTGCACTGATCACTTGGCTCATCACGCACTGATCCGGTGGCTGATCACACACGTATCAGCTGACTGATCATGTACAGATCACGTGACTAATCATGAAGTGATCACGTGGCTATCCTGCAATGATCACGTGGATATCATGCACTGATCATGTGGCTATCATGCACTGATCACGTGGCTGATCATGCAATGATCACGTAGCTACCATGCACTGGTCACGTGACTGATCATGCACTGATCAGGTAATTGATCATGCACTGATCACGTGACTGATCATGCACAGTCACGTGACAGATCATGCACAGATCACGTGACTGTTCATGCACTGATCACGTGGCTATCATGCACTGCTCACGTGGCTGATCATGCACTGCTCACGTGGCTGATCATGCAATGATCACGCAGCTACCATGTACTGGTCACATGACTGATCATGCACTGATCACATAATTGATCATGCACTGATCACCTGGCTTATCATGCATTGATCATGTGACTGATCATGTGCTGATCATGTTTGGTGTCACACACTGATCATGTGCCTCTGGAGGCAATGAGCATAGAGCTGAGTAGGCAGGAATCAGTCAGCAGGCTATAATCATGGAACTCACCTCTGAGAAATCATGCTGCTCAGCTGGCAATAATCAAGTAGATGAGCAGGCAGGAATTACGCAGCACAGGTGGCAATTGTCAAGGAGATGACAGGCAGGATCGTGCAGCTCAGCTGGAAATTGTCAAGCAGATGAGCAGAGAGTAATCACGCAGCTCAGCAGGCCCTGATCACGTGCCTGAGCATTCACTGTTCACATGGCTGATCACACACCTATCACGTGACTGATCATGCACTGATCATGTGACTGATCATGCACTGATCACATAGCTATCTTGCACTGATCACTTGGCTGATCATACACTCATCACGGAACTGATCGTGCACTGATCACGGCGCTATCATGCATTGACTACATGACTCCAAATGCACTGATCACGTGGATGATCATGCACTGATCACGGGACTGACCATGCACTGATCACGTGACTGATCATGCACTGATCATGTGGCTGATCATGCACTGATCACGTGGCTGATCATACACTGATCACATGACTGATCATGCACTGATCACGTGGCTATCATGCACTGATCACTTGGCTGGACATACACTGATCACGTGCCTGGTCATGCACTGATCACGTGGCTGATCATGCACTGATCACGTGACTGATCATGCACTGATCTCGTGTCTGATCATGCACTGATACCGTGACTGAGCATGGACTGATCACATAACTATCATGTAGTGATCACGTGACTTAATGGCGCTGACCATGTGAATGATCATGCGCTGAGCATGTTTGCTATCATACACTGATCATGTGCCTCTGGAGGCAATAAACAAAGAGCTGAGTAGGCACGAATCAAACAGTCAGCAGGCAAAAATCATGGAACTCAGCACTGATCACGTGGCTGATCATACACTGTTCACGTGTCTGACCATGCACTGATCACGTGGCTGATCATACACTGATCACGTGGCTGATCATGCACTGATCACTTGGCTGGACATACACTGATCACGTGCCTGGTCATGCACTGATCACGTGACTGATCATGCACTGATCACGTGGCTGATCATGCACTGATCATGTGACTGATCATGCACTGATCACGTAACTATCTTGCACTGGTCACTTGGCTGATCATACACTCATCATGGGACTGATCGTGCACTGATTGCGGCACTATAATGCATTGACTACATGACTCCACATGCACTGATCACGTGCATGATCATGCACTGATCACGTGGCTATCATGCACTGATCATTTGGATGGTCATACACTGATCATGTGCCTGGTCATGCACTGATCATGTGGCTGATCATGCACTTATCACGTGACTGATCATGCACTGATCACGTGTCTATCATGCACTGATCACGTGGCTATCATTCACAGATAACGTGGCTGATCATGCAATGATCACGTAGCTACCATGTACTGGTCGCGTGAATGATCATGCACAGATCACGTGGCTGATCATGCACTGATCACGTGGCTGATCATGCACTGATCACGTGACTGATCATGCACTGATCACGTGGCTGATCATGAACTGATCACGTGGCTATCATGCACTGCTCACGTGGCTGATCATGCAATGATCACGTAGCTACCATGTACTGGTCACGTGACTGATCATGCACTGATTACGTAATTGATCATGCCCTGGTCATGTGGCTGATCATGCACTGATCACGCGGCTGATCAAACACTGATCACGTGACTGATCATGCATTGATCACGTGACTGACCATGCACTGATCACGTGGCTATCATGCACTGATCACTTGGCTGGCCATACTGATCACGTGCCTCGTCATGCACTGATCACGTGGCTGATCATGCACTGATCACGTGACTGATCATGCACTGATCACGTGGCTATAATGCAGTGATCACGTGGCTATCATGCACAGATCACGTGACTGATCATGCACTGATCACGTGGCTGATTATGCACTGATCACCTGACTGATCATGCACTGTTCACGAGACTCATCATGCTCTGATGACATGGATATCATGCACTGATCACGTGTTTGATCATACAGTGTTCACGTGTCTGACCATGCACTGCTCACGTTGCTGATCATACACTGTTCACGTAACTGATCATGCACTGATCACGTGGATTTCATGCATTGATCACGTGGCTGAACATGCACTGTTCACGTGGCTTACCACACACCTGTCACGTGACTGATCATGCACTGATCACGTGGCTCTCATGCACTGATCACGTGGCTGATCATACTCTGCTCACGTAACTGATCATGCACACATCACGTGGCTGATCATGCAATGATCCCGTAGCTACCATGTACTGGTCACGTGACTGATCATGCACTGATCACGTGGCTGATCACACACGTATCACGTGACTGATAATGCACTGATCACGTGGCTATCATGCACTAATCACGTGGCTATCATTCACTGATCACGTGGATATCATGCACTGATCACGTGGCTGATCACACACGTATCACATGACTGATCATGCACTGATCACGTGGCTATCATGCACTGATCACGTAATTGATCATGCAATGATAACGTGGCTGATCATGCACTGAACACGTGAATAATCATGCACTGAACACGTGACTGATCATGCACTGATCACGTGGCTATTATGCAGTGTTAACTTGGCTGATCATGCAATGTTCACGCAGCTACCATGTACTGGTCACGTGACTGATTATGCACTGATGACGTAATTGATCACGCACTGATCATGTGGCAGATCATGCACTGATCACGTGACTGATCATGCACTTATCACGTGACTTATCATGCACTGATCACGTGGTTATCATGCACTGATCACTTGGCTGGACATACAGTGATCACGCAGCTACCATGTACTGGTCACGTGACTGATCATGCACTGATGATGTAATTGATCATGCACTGATCATGTGGCTGATCATGCACTGATTACGTGGCTGATCATGCGCTGATTACGTGGCTGATCATGCACTGATCACGTGGCTATCATGCACTTATCACATGGCTGGTCATACACTGATCATATAGCTACCAAATACCGGTCACGTGAATGATCATACACCCATCAGGTGACTGATCATGCACTGATCACGTGGCTATCATGCACTGACCGCGAGACTGAAAATGCACTAATCATGTTTAAACATACACTGATCACATGACTTCCCATGCACTGATCATGTGGATGATCATACACTAATCATGTGACAGATCATGCACTGATCACGTGGCTGACCATGCACTGATACCGTGACTGAGCATGGACTGATCACATGACTATCATATAGTGATCACGTGAGTTAATGGCGCTGATCATGTGACTGATCATGCGCTGATCATGTCTGCTATCATACACTGATCATGTGCCTCTGGAGGCAATAAACAAAGAGCTGTGTAGGCACGAATCAAACAGTCAGCAGGCAATAATCATGGAACTCAGCTGTGAGGAATCATGCTGCTCAGCTGGGAATAATCAAGCAGCTGAGCAGGCAGGAATTACGCAGCACAGCTGGCAATTGTCAAGCAGATGACAGGCAGGAATCGTGCAGCTCAGCTGGCAATTGTCAAGCAGATGAGCAGACAGTAATCACGCAGCTCAACATGCCCTGATCACGTGACTGAGCATGCACTGTTCACCTGGCTGATCATACACTGATCACGTGATTGATCATGCACTAATCACTTGGATATCATGCACTGATCACGTGTCTGATCATACACTGTTCACGTGTCTGACCATGCACTGATCACGTGGCTGATCATACACTGCTCACGTAACTGATCATGCACTGATCACTTGGATACCATGCACTGATCACGTGTCTGATCATACACTGTTCACGTGCCTGACCATGCACTGATCACGTGGCTGATCATACACTGCTCACGTAACTGATCATGCCCTGATCATGTTGCTCTCATGCACTGATCACGTGGCTATCCTGCACTGATCACGTGGATATCATGCACTGATCATGTGGCTGATCACACACGTGTCACGTGACTGATCATGCACTGATCACGTGACTGATCATGCACTGCGCACTTGGCTGATCATGCAATGATCACACAGCTACCATGTACTAGTCACATGACTGATCATGCACTGATCACATAATTGATCATGCACTGATCACCTGGCTTATCATGCATTGATCATGTGACTGATCATGTGCTGTTCATGTTTGGTGTCACACACTGATCATGTGCCTCTGGAGGCAATGAACATAGAGCTGAGTAGGCAGGAATCAGTCAGCATGCTATAATCATGGAACTCAGCTCTGAGAAATCATGCTGCTCAGCTGTCAATAATCAAGTAGATGAGCAGGCAGGAATTACGCAGCACAGGTGGCAATTGTCAAGGAGATGACAGGCAGGAATCGTGCAGCTCAGCTGGCAATTGTCAAGCAGATGAGCAGACAGTAATCACGCAGCTCAGCAGGCCCTGATCACGTGACTGAGCATGCACTGTTCACATGGCTGATCACACACCTATCACGTGACTGATCATGCACTGATCATGTGACTGATCATGCACTGATCACGTAGCTATCTTGCACTGATCACTTGGCTGATCATACACTCATCACAGGACTGATCGTGCACTGATCACGGCGCTATCATGCATTGACTACATGACTCCACATGCACTGATCACGTGGATGATCATGCACTGATCACGTGACTGACCATGTACTGATCACGTGACTGATCAGTCACTGATCACATGGCTGATCATGCACTGATCACGTGGCTATCATGCACTGCTCACGTGGCTGATCAGGCAATGATCAAGAAGCTACCATGTACTGGTCACGTGACTGATCATGCACTGATCACGTGACTGATCATGCAGTGATCACGTGGCTATCATGCACTACTCACGTGGCTGATCATGCAATGATCATATAGCTACAATGTACAGGTCACGTGAATGATCATACACCCATCAGGTGACTGATCATGCACTGATCACGTGGCTATCATGCACTGATCACGAGCCTGATCATGCACTGATCACGTCTATATCATGCACTGATCACATGACTGCCCATGCACTGATCACGTGGATGATCATACACTAATCCTGTGACAGATCATGCACTGATCACGCGGCTGATCATGCACTGATACCGTGACTGAGCATGGACTGATCACATGACTATCATGTAGTGATCACGTGACTTAATGGCGCTGATCATGTGACTGATCATGCGCTGATCATGTTTGCTATCATACACTGATCATGTGCCTCTGGAGGCAATAAACAAAGAGCTGAGTAGGCACGAATCAAACAGTCAGCAGGCAATAATCATGGAACTCAGGTGTGAGGAATCATGCTGCTCAGCTGGCAATAATCAAGCAGCTGAGCAGGCAGGAATTACGCAGCACAGCTGGCAATTGTCAAGCAGATGAGCAGACATTAATCACGGAGCTCAGCAGGCCCAGATCACGTGACTGAGCATGCACTGTTTACGTGGCTGATCATACACTGCTCACGTAACTGATAATGCACTGATCACGTGGCTATCATGCACTGATCATGTGGCTGATCATACACTGTTCACGTGTCTGACCATGCACTGATCACGTGGCTGATCATGCACTGTTCACGTGTCTGACCATGCACTGTTCACGTGTCTGATCATACACTGATCACGTGACTGATAATGCACTGATCATCTGGCTATCATGCACTGATTACCTGGCTATCATGCACTGATCACGTGGTTCATCATACACTGATCACGAGACTGATCATGCACTGATCACGTCTATATCATGCACTGATCACATGACTGCCCATGCACTGATCACACGGATGATCATACACTGATCACGTGACAGATCACGCACTGATCACGTGGCTATCATGCACTGCTCACGTGGCTGTTCATTCAATGATCATGTAGCTACCATGTACTGGTCACGTGAGTGATCATGCACTGATCACGTAATTGATCATGCACTGATCAGTTGACTTATCATGCACTGTTCACGTGAGTGATCATGCACTGATCACGTGACTGATCATGCAATGATCTCGTGGCTATCATGCACGGCTCATGTGGCTGGTCATGCAATGATCACGTAGCTACCATATACTGGTCACGTGACTGATCATGCACTGATCACGTAACTGATCATGCACTGATCATGTGGCTGATCATACACTGATTACGTGGTTGATCATCCACTGATCACGTGACTGATCATGCACTGATCACGTGACTGATCATGCACTGATCACGTGGCTATCATGCACTGATCACTTGGCTGGTCATACACTGATCAGGTGCCTGGTCATGCACTGATTACATGACTGATCATGCACTGAACTCGTGACTGATCATGCACTGATCACGTGGCTATCATGCACTACTCACGTGGCTGAACATGCAATGATCATGTAGCTACCATGTACCGGTCAGGTGACTGATCATACACCCATTAGGTGACAGATCATGCACTGATCACGTGGCTGATCATACTCTGATCACCTGCCTGGTCATGCACAGATCACGTGACAAATCATGCACTGATCACATAGCTATCATGAACTGATCACCTGGCTGATCATGCACTGATACCGTGACTGAGCATGGACTGATCACATGACTATCATGTAGTGATCACGTGACTTAATGGCTCTGATCATGTGACTGATCATTCGCTGATCACGTTTGCTATCATACACTGATCATTTGCCTCTGGAGGCAATAAACAAAGAGCTGAGTAGGCACGAATCAAACAGTCAGCAGGCAATAATCATGGAACTCAGGTGTGAGGAATCATGCTGCTCAGCTGGCAATAATCAAGCAGCTGAGCAGGCAGGAATTACGCAGCACAGCTGGCAATTGTCAAGCAGATGACAGGCAGGAATCATGCAGCTCAGCTGGCAATTTTCAAGCAGATGAGCAGACAGGAATCACACAGCTCAGCAGGCCCTCATCACGTGACTGAGCATGCACTATTCACCTGGCTGATCATACACTGATCACGTGATGATCATGCACTGATCACTTGGATATCATGCACTGATCATGTGGCTGATCATACACTGTTCACGTGTCTGACCATGCACTGATCACGTGGCTGATCACACACCTATCACGTGAATGATCATGCACTGATCACGTGGCTATCATGCACTGATCACGTGATTGCGCATGCACTGATCACGTAATTGTATGCACTGATGACGTGGTTATCATGCACTGATGAAGTGGCTGATCATGCACTGATCATGTGACTGATCATGCCCTGATCACGTGGCTATCTTGCACTGATCACGTGGCTGATCATACACTCATCACGGGACTGATCATGCACTGATCACCGCGCTATCATGCATTGACTAAATGACTCCACATGCACTGATCACGTGGATGATCATACACTGATCACGTGACTGATCATGCACTGATCATCTGGCTATCCTGCACTCATTACCTGGCTATCGTGCAGTGATCACGTGGTTGATCATTCACTGATCACGAGAGTGGTCATACACTGATCACAAGACTGATCATGCACTGATCACTTCTATATCATGCACTGATCACATGACTGCCCATGCACTGATCACGTGGATGATCATACACTGATCATGTGACAGATCATGCAGTGATCACGTGGCTATCATGACTGATAAGTGGCTGATCATACTCTGCTCCTGAAACTGATCATGCAATCATCACGTGGCTATCATGCACTGCTCACGTGGCTGATCATGCAATGATCATGTAGCTACCATGTACTAGTCACTTGAGTGATCGTGCACTGATCACGTAATTGATCATGCACTGATCAGGTGACTTATCATGCACTGTTCACCTGACTGATCATGCACTGATCACGTGACTGATCATGCACTGATCTCGTGGCTATCATGCACGGCTCACGTGGCTGATCATGCAATGATCACCTAGATACCATGTACTGGTCACATGACTGATCATGCACTGATGACGTAATTGATCATGCAGTGATCATGTGGCTGATCATGCACTGATCACGTGGCTGATCATACACTGATTACGTGACTGATCATGCACTGATCATGTGACTGATCATGCACTGATCACGTGGTTATCATGCACTGATCACTTGGCTGGTCATACACTGATCACATGCCTGGTCATGCACAGATTACATGACTGATCATGCACTGATCACGTACTGATCATGCACTGATCACCTGGCTATCATGCACTGATCACGTGGCTGATCATGCACTGATCATGTAGCTACCATGTACTGGTCACGTGACTGATCATACACCGATCACGTGACTGATCATGCACTGATCACGTGGCTCTCATGCACTGATCACGTGGCTCTCATACACTGATCACGTGGATATAATGCACTGATCACGTGGCTGATCACACACGCATCACATGACTGATCATGCACTGATCACGTGGCTATCATGCACTGATCACGTGGCTGATCACGCAATGATCACGTAGCTACCATGTACTGGTCACCTGACGGATCATGCACTGATTACGTAATTGATCCTGCACTGATCACATGGCTCATCATGCACTGATCCGGTGGCTGATCACACACGTATCAGCTGACTGATCATGTACAGATCACGTGACTAATCATGAAGTGATCACGTGGCTGATCCTGCAATGATCACGTGGATATCATGCACTGATCATGTGGCTATCATGCACTGATCACGTGGCTGATCATGCAATGATCACGTAGCTACCATGCACTGGTCACGTGACTGATCATGCACTGATCAGGTAATTGATCATGCACTGATCACGTGGTGATCATGCACAGTCAGGTGACTGATCATGCACAGATCACGTGACTGTTAATGCACTGATCACGTGGCTGATCATGCACTGATCATGTGGCTATCATGCACTGATCACGTGGCTGATCATGCAATGATCACGCAGCTACCATGTAATGGTCACATTACTGATCATGCACTGATCACATAATTGATCATGCACTGATCACCTGGCTTATCATGCATTGATCATGTGACTGATCATGTGCTGATCATGTTTGGTGTCACACACTGATCATGTGCCTCTGGAGGCAATGAGCATAGAGCTGAGTAGGCAGGAATCAGTCAGCAGGCTATAATCATGGAACTCACCTCTGAGAAATCATGCTGCTCAGCTGGCAATAATCAAGTAGATGAGCAGGCAGGAATTACGCAGCACAGGTGGCAATTGTCAAGGAGATGACAGGCAGGAATCGTGCAGCTCAGCTGGCAATTGTCAAGCAGATGAGCAGACAGTAATCACGCAGCTCAGCAGGCCCTGATCACGTGACTGAGCATGCACTGTTCACGTGGCTGATCACACACTGATCACGTGACTGATCATGCACTGATCACGTGACTGATCATGCACTGATCACGTGGCTGATCATGCACTGATCACGTGGCTGATCATGCACTGATCACGTGGCTGATCATGCACTGATCACGGGCTATCATGCACTGATACATGACTGACATGCACTGATCACGTGGCTGATCATGCACTGATCACGGGACTGATCATGCACTGATCACGTGACTGATCATGCACTGATCACGTGGCTGATCATGCACTGATCACGTGGCTGATCATGCACTGATCACGTGACTGATCATGCACTGATCACGTGGCTATCATGCACTGATCACGTGGCTGATCATGCACTGATCACGTGCCTGATCATGCACTGATCACGTGGCTGATCATGCACTGATCACGTGACTGATCATGCACTGATCACGTGGCTGATCATGCACTGATCACGTGACTGATCATGCACTGATCACGTGACTATCATGCACTGATCACGTGACTGAATGCACTGATCATGTGACTGATCATGCACTGATCATGTTTGCTATCATGCACTGATCATGTGCCTCTGGAGGCAATGATCAAAGAGCTGATAGGCACGATCAAACAGTCATCATGCACTGATCATGGAACTCATGCACTGATCACGTGGCTGATCATGCACTGATCACGTGGCTGATCATGCACTGATCACGTGGCTGATCATGCACTGATCACGTGACTGATCATGCACTGATCACGTGGCTGATCATGCACTGATCACGTGGCTGATCATGCACTGATCACGTGGCTATCATGCACTGATCACGTGGCTGATCATGCACTGATCACGTGACTGATCATGCACTGATCACGTGACTGATCATGCACTGATCACGTGGCTGATCATGCACTGATCACGTAGCTACCATGCACTGATCACGTGACTGATCATGCACTGATCACGTGACTGATCATGCACTGATCACGTGGCTGATCATGCACTGATCACGTGGCTATCATGCACTGATCACGTGGCTGTCATGCACTGATCACGTAGCTACCATGCACTGGTCACGTGACTGATCATGCACTGATCACGTGACTGATCATGCACTGATCACGTTGACTGATCATGCACTGATCACGTGACTGATCATGCACTGATCACGTGACTGATCATGCACTGATCACGTGGCTATCATGCACTGATCACGTGGCTGATCATGCACTGATCACGTAGCTACCATGCACTGATCACGTGACTGATCATGCACTGATCACGTAATTGATCATGCACTGATCACGTGACTGATCATGCACTGATCACGTGGCTGATCATGCACTGATCACGTGGCTGATCATGCACTGATCACGTGACTGATCATGCACTGATCACGTGGCTGATCATGCACTGATCACGTGACTGATCATGCACTGATCACGTGGCTATCATGCACTGATCACGTGGCTGATCATGCACTGATCACGGGACTGATCATGCACTGATCACGGCTATCATGCACTGACACATGACTGATCATGCACTGATCACGTGCTGATCATGCACTGATCACGTGGCTATCATGCACTGATCACGTGGCTGATCATGCACTGATCACGTGACTGATCATGCACTGATCACGTGGCTGATCATGCACTGATCACGTGACTGATCATGCACTGATCACGTGGCTATCATGCACTGATCACGTGGCTATCATGCACTGATCACGTGGCTGATCATGCACTGATCACGTGGCTATCATGCACTGATCACGTGACTGATCATGCACTGATCACGTGGCTGATCATGCACTGATCACGTGGCTGATCATGCACTGATCACGTGACTGATCATGCACTGATCACGTGGCTGATCATGCACTGATCACGTGGCTATCATGCACTGATCACGTGGCTGATCATGCACTGATCACGTAGCTACCATGTACTGATCACGTGACTGATCATGCACTGATCACGTAATTGATCATGCACTGATCACGTGGCTGATCATGCACTGATCACGTGGCTGATCATGCACTGATCACGTGACTGATCATGCACTGATCACGTGACTGATCATGCACTGATCACGTGGCTATCATGCACTGATCACGTGGCTGATCATACTGATCACGTGCCTCGTCATGCACTGATCACGTGGCTGATCATGCACTGATCACGTGACTGATCATGCACTGATCACGTGGCTGATCATGCACTGATCACGTGGCTATCATGCACTGATCACGTGACTGATCATGCACTGATCACGTGGCTGATCATGCACTGATCACGTGACTGATCATGCACTGATCACGTGACTGATCATGCACTGATCACGTGGCTATCATGCACTGATCACGTGGCTGATCATGCACTGATCACGTGCTGACCATGCACTGATCACGTGCTGATCATACACTGATCACGTGACTGATCATGCACTGATCACGTGGCTATCATGCACTGATCACGTGGCTGATCATGCACTGATCACGTGGCTTATCATGCACTGATCACGTGACTGATCATGCACTGATCACGTGGATGATCATACACTAATCATGTGACAGATCATGCACTGATCACGTGGCTGATCATGCACTGATACCGTGACTGAGCATGGACTGATCACATGACTATCATGTAGTGATCACGTGACTTAATGGCGCTGATCATGTGACTGATCATGCGCTGATCATGTTTGCTATCATACACTGATCATGTGCCTCTGGAGGCAATAAACAAAGAGCTGAGTAGGCACGAATCAAACAGTCAGCAGGCAATAATCATGGAACTCAGGTGTGAGGAATCATGCTGCTCAGCTGGCAATAATCAAGCAGCTAGCAGGCAGGAATTACGCAGCACAGCTGACAATTGTCAAGCAGATGACAGGCAGGAATCGTGCAGCTCAGCTGGCAATTGTCAAGCAGATGAGCAGACAGTAATCACGCAGCTCAGCAGGCCCTGATCACGTGACTGAGCATGCACTGTTCACGTGGCTGATCATACACTGATCACGTGATGATCATGCACTGATCACTTAGATATCATGCACTGATCACGTGGCTGATCATACACTGTTCACGTGTCTGACCATGCACTGATCACGTGGCTGATCATACAGTGCTCAGGTAACTGATCATGCACTGATCACGTGGCTATCATGCACTGATCACGTGGCTGAACATGCACTGTTCACGTGGCTGATCACACACTGTCACGTGACATATCATGCACTGATCACGTGGCACTCATGCACTGATCACGTGGCTGATCATACTCTGCTCACGTAACTGATCATGCACACATCACGTGGCTATCATGCACTGCTCACGTGGCTCGTCATGGAATGATCACGTAGCTACCATATACTGGTCACGTGACTGATCATGCACTGATCACGTAAATGATCATGCACTGTTCACGTGACTGATCATGTACTGATCACGTGACTGATCATGCACTGATCACGTGGCTATCATGCACTGCTCACGTGGCTGATCATGCAACGATCACGTAGCAACCATGTACTGGTCACGTGACTGATCATGCACTGATCACGTAATTGATCATGCACTGATCACGTGGCTGATCATGCACTGATCACGTGGCTGATCATGCACTGATCACGTGGCTATCATGCACTGATCACGTGGATATCATGCACTGATCACGTGGCTGATCATGCACTGATCACGTGACTGATCATGCACTGATCACGTGACTGATCATGCACTGATCACGTGGCTGATCATGCACTGATCACGCAGCTACCATGTACTGTCACATGACTGATCATGCACTGATCACGTGACTGATCATGCACTGATCACGTGGCTTATCATGCACTGATCATGTGACTGATCATGTGCTGATCATGTTTGGTGTCATACACTGATCATGTGCCTCTGGAGGCAATGAACATAGAGCTGAGTAGGCACGAATCAGTCAGCAGGCTATAATCATGGAACTCAGCTCTGAGAAATCATGCTGCTCAGCTGGCAATAATCAAGTAGATGAGCAGGCAGGAATTACGCAGCACAGGTGGCAATTGTCAAGCAGATGACAGGCAGGAATCGTGCAGCTCAGCTGGCAATTGTCAAGCAGATGAGCAGACAGTAATCACGCAGCTCAGCAGGCCCTGATCACGTGACTGAGCATGCACTGATCACGTGGCTGATCACACACTGATCACGTGACTGATCATGCACTGATCACGTGACTGATCATGCACTGATCACGTGGCTATCATGCACTGATCACGTGGCTGATCATGCACTGATCACAGGACTGATCATGCACTGATCACGGGCTATCATGCACTGATACATGACTGATCATGCACTGATCACGTGGCTATCATGCACTGATCACGTGGCTGATCATGCACTGATCACGTGACTGATCATGCACTGATCACGTAACTGATCATGCACTGATCACGTGGCTGATCATGCACTGATCACGTGGCTGATCATGCACTGATCACGTGACTGATCATGCACTGATCACGTGACTGATCATGCACTGATCACGTGGCTATCATGCACTGATCACGTGGCTGATCATGCACTGATCACGTGCCTGATCATGCACTGATCACATGACTGATCATGCACTGATCACGTGACTGATCATGCACTGATCACGTGGCTATCATGCACTACTCACGTGGCTGATCATGCAATGATCATGTAGCTACCATGTACTGGTCACGTGACTGATCATACACCCATCAGGTGACTGATCATGCACTGATCACGTGGCTGATCATGCACTGATCACGTGCCTGATCATGCACTGATCACGTGACTGATCATGCACTGATCACATAGCTATCATGCACTGATCACGTGGCTGATCATGCACTGATACCGTGACTGAGCATGGACTGATCACATGACTATCATGTAGTGATCACGTGACTTAATGGCACTGATCTTGTGACTGATCATTCGCTGATCATGTTTGCTATCATACACTGATCATGTGCCTCTGGAGGCAATAAACAAAGAGCTGAGTAGGCACGAATCAAACAGTCAGCAGGCAATAATCATGGAACTCAGGTGTGAGGAATCATGCTGCTCAGCTGGCAATAATCAAGCAGCTGAGCAGGCAGGAATTACGCAGCACAGCTGGCAATTGTCAAGCAGATGACAGGCAGGAATCATGCAGCTCAGCTGGCAATTGTCAAGCAGATGAGCAGACAGTAATCACGCAGCTCAGCAGGCCCTGATCACGTGACTGAGCATGCACTGTTCACGTGGCTGATCATACACTGATCACGTGATGATCATGCACTGATCACGTGGATATCATGCACTGATCACGTGGCTGATCATACACTGATCACGTGTCTGACCATGCACTGATCACGTGGCTGATCATACACCGATCACGTGAATGATCATGCACTGATCACGTGGCTATCATGCACTGATCACGTGGCTGATCATGCACTGATCACGTGGCTGATCATGCACTGATCACGTGGCTATCATGCACTGATCACGTGGCTGATCATGCACTGATCACGTGACTGATCATGCACTGATCACGTGGCTATCATGCACTGATCACGTGGCTGATCATGCACTGATCACGGGACTGATCATGCACTGATCACGTGCTATCATGCACTGATCAATGACTGATCATGCACTGATCACGTGGCTGATCATGCACTGATCACGTGACTGATCATGCACTGATCACGTGGCTATCATGCACTGATCACGTGGCTATCATGCACTGATCACGTGGCTGATCATGCACTGATCACGTGACTGATCATGCACTGATCACGTGACTGATCATGCACTGATCACGTCTATATCATGCACTGATCACGTGACTGATCATGCACTGATCACGTGGCTGATCATGCACTGATCACGTGACTGATCATGCACTGATCACGTGGCTATCATGCACTGATCACGTGGCTGATCATACACTGATCACTGACTGATCATGCACTGATCACGTGGCTATCATGCACTGATCACGTGGCTGATCATGCAATGATCACGTAGCTACCATGCACTGTCACGTGACTGATCATGCACTGATCACGTAATTGATCATGCACTGATCACGTGACTGATCATGCACTGATCACGTGACTGATCATGCACTGATCACGTGACTGATCATGCACTGATCACGTGGCTATCATGCACTGATCACGTGGCTGATCATGCACTGATCACGTAGCTACCATGCACTGATCACGTGACTGATCATGCACTGATCACGTAATTGATCATGCACTGATCACGTGGCTGATCATGCACTGATCACGTGGCTGATCATGCACTGATCACGTGACTGATCATGCACTGATCACGTGACTGATCATGCACTGATCACGTGGCTATCATGCACTGATCACGTGGCTGATCATGCACTGATCACGTGCCTGATCATGCACTGATCACGTGACTGATCATGCACTGATCACGTGACTGATCATGCACTGATCACGTGGCTATCATGCACTGATCACGTGGCTGATCATGCACTGATCACGTAGCTATCATGCACTGATCACGTGACTGATCATGCACTGATCACGTGACTGATCATGCACTGATCACGTGGCTATCATGCACTGATCACGTGGCTGATCATGCACTGATCACGTGGCTATCATGCACTGATCACGTGGCTGATCATGCACTGATCACGTGACTGATCATGCACTGATCACGTGGCTATCATGCACTGATCACGTGGCTGATCATGCACTGATCACGTAGCTATCATGCACTGATCACGTGACTGATCATGCACTGATCACGTGACTGATCATGCACTGATCACGTGGCTGATCATGCACTGATCACGTGGCTGATCATGCACTATCACTGACTGATCATGCACTGATCACGTGACTGATCATGCACTGATCACGTGGCTGATCATGCACTGATCACGTGGATATCATGCACTGATCACGTGGCTATCATGCACTGATCACGTGGCTGATCATGCACTGATCACGTAGCTACCATGCACTGGTCACGTGACTGATCATGCACTGATCACGTGACTGATCATGCACTGATCACGTGACTGATCATGCACTGATCACGTGACTGATCATGCACTGATCACGTGACTGATCATGCACTGATCACGTGGCTATCATGCACTGATCACGTGGCTGATCATGCACTGATCACGTGGCTGATCATGCACTGATCACGTGGCTATCATGCACTGATCACATGACTGATCATGCACTGATCACATGACTGATCATGCACTGATCACGTGGCTTATCATGCACTGATCATGTGACTGATCATGCGCTGATCATGTTTGGTATCATACACTGATCATGTGCCTCTGGAGGCAATGAACAAAGAGCTGAGTAGGCACGAATCAGTCAGCAGGCAATAATCATGGAACTCAGCTGTGAGAAATCATGCTGCTCAGCTGGCAATAATCAAGCAGCTGAGCAGGCAGGAATTACGCAGCACAGCTGGCAATTGTCAAGCAGATGACAGGCAGGAATCGTGCAGCTCAGCTGGCAATTGTCAAGCAGATGAGCAGACAGTAATCACGCAGCTCAGCAGGCCCTGATCACGTGACTGAGCATGCACTGTTCACGTGGCTGATCATACACTGATCACGTGACTGATCATGCACTGATCACGTGACTGATCATGCACTGATCACGTGGCTATCATGCACTGATCACGTGGCTGATCATGCACTGATCACGTGACTGATCATGCACTGATCACGTGGCTATCATGCACTGATCACGTGACTGACATGCACTGATCACGTGGCTGATCATGCACTGATCACGTGACTGATCATGCACTGATCACGTGACTGATCATGCACTGATCACGTGGCTGATCATGCACTGATCACGTGGCTGATCATGCACTGATCACGTGACTGATCATGCACTGATCACGTGGCTATCATGCACTGATCACGTGGCTGATCATGCACTGATCACGTGACTGATCATGCACTGATCACGTGGCTGATCATGCACTGATCACGTGACTGATCATGCACTGATCACGTGGCTGATCATGCACTGATCACGTGACTGATCATGCACTGATCACGTGACTATCATGCACTGATCACGTGACTTAATGCACTGATCATGTGACTGATCATGCACTGATCATGTTTGCTATCATGCACTGATCATGTGCCTCTGGAGGCAATGATCAAAGAGCTGAGTAGGCACGAATCAAACAGTCAGCATGCACTGATCATGGAACTCATGCACTGATCACGTGGCTGATCATGCACTGATCACGTGACTGATCATGCACTGATCACGTGGCTGATCATGCACTGATCACGTGGCTGATCATGCACTGATCACGTGGCTGATCATGCACTGATCACGTGCTGATCATGCACTGATCACGTGACTGATCATGCACTGATCACGTGGCTGATCATGCACTGATCACGTGACTGATCATGCACTGATCACGTGACTATCATGCACTGATCACGTGGCTGATCATGCACTGATCACGTGACTGATCATGCACTGATCACGGCACTATCATGCACTGATACATGACTGATCATGCACTGATCACGTGCTGATCATGCACTGATCACGTGGCTATCATGCACTGATCACGTGGCTGATCATGCACTGATCACGTGACTGATCATGCACTGATCACGTGGCTGATCATGCACTGATCACGTGACTGATCATGCACTGATCACGTGACTATCATGCACTGATCACGTGGCTATCATGCACTGATCACGTGGCTGATCATGCACTGATCACGTAGCTATCATGCACTGATCACGTGACTGATCATGCACTGATCACGTGGCTGATCATGCACTGATCACGTGGCTGATCATGCACTGATCACGTGACTGATCATGCACTGATCACGTGGCTGATCATGCACTGATCACGTGGCTATCATGCACTGATCACGTGGCTGATCATGCACTGATCACGTAGCTACCATGCACTGATCACGTGACTGATCATGCACTGATCACGTGACTGATCATGCACTGATCACGTGGCTATCATGCACTGATCACGTGGCTGATCATGCACTGATCACGTGGCTGATCATACTGATCACGTGACTGATCATGCACTGATCACGTGGCTGATCATGCACTGATCACGTGACTGATCATGCACTGATCACGTGGCTGATCATGCACTGATCACGTGGCTATCATGCACTGATCACGTGACTGATCATGCACTGATCACGTGGCTGATCATGCACTGATCACGTGACTGATCATGCACTGATCACGTGACTGATCATGCACTGATCACGTGGATATCATGCACTGATCACGTGGCTGATCATGCACTGATCACGTGTCTGATCATGCACTGATCACGTGGCTGATCATGCACTGATCACGTAACTGATCATGCACTGATCACGTGGCTATCATGCACTGATCACGTGGCTGATCATGCACTGATCACGTGGCTGATCATGCACTGATCACGTGACTGATCATGCACTGATCACGTGGCTATCATGCACTGATCACGTGGCTGATCATACACTGATCACGTAACTGATCATGCACTGATCACGTGGCTGATCATGCACTGATCACGTGGCTACCATGCACTGGTCACGTGACTGATCATGCACTGATCACGTGGCTGATCATGCACGAATCACGTGACTGATCATGCACTGATCACGTGGCTATCATGCACTGATCACGTGGCTATCATGCACTGATCACGTGGCTATCATGCACTGATCACGTGGCTGATCACACACGTATCACGTGACTGATCATGCACTGATCACGTGGCTATCATGCACTGATCACGTAACTGATCATGCACTGATCACGTGGCTGATCATGCACTGATCACGTGACTGATCATGCACTGATCACGTGACTGATCATGCACTGATCACGTGGCTATCATGCACTGATCACGTGGCTGATCATGCAATGATCATGCAGATACCATGTACTGGTCACGTGACTGATCATGCACTGATCACGTAAATGATCATGCACTGATCACGTGGCTGATCATGCACTGATCACGTGACTGATCATGCACTGATCACGTGACTGATCATGCACTGATCACGTGGCTATCATGCACTGATCACGTGGCTGATCATGCACTGATCACGTAGCTATCATGCACTGATCACGTGACTGATCATGCACTGATCACGTGGCTGATCATGCACTGATCACGTGGCTGATCATGCACTGATCACGTGGCTGATCATGCACTGATCACGTGACTGATCATGCACTGATCACGTGGCTATCATGCACTGATCACGTGGCTGATCATGCACTGATCATGTAGCTACCAAGTACAGGTCACGTGAATGATCATACACCCATCAGGTGACTGATCATGCACTGATCACGTGGCTATCATGCACTGATCACGAGACTGAACATGCACTGATCACGTCTATATCATGCACTGATCACATGACTGCCCATGCACTGATCACGTGGATGATCATACACTAATCATGTGACAGATCATGCACTGATCACGTGGCTGATCATGCACTGATACCGTGACTGAGCATGGACTGATCACATGACTATCATGTAGTGATCACGTGACTTAATGGCGCTGATCATGTGACTGATCATGCGCTGATCATGTTTGCTATCATACACTGATCATGTGCCTCTGGAGGCAATAAACAAAGAGCTGAGTAGGCACGAATCAAACAGTCAGCAGGCAATAATCATGGAACTCAGCTGTGAGGAATCATGCTGCTCAGCTGGCAATAATCAAGCAGCTGAGCAGGCAGGAATTACGCAGCACAGCTGGCAATTGTCAAGCAGATGACAGGCAGGAATCGTGCAGCTCAGCTGGCAATTGTCAAGCAGATGAGCAGACAGTAATCACGCAGCTCAGCAGGCCCTGATCACGTGACTGAGCATGCACTGTTCACGTGGCTGATCATACACTGATCACGTGATTGATCATGCACTGATCACTTGGATATCATGCACTGATCACGTGGCTGATCATACACTGTTCACGTGTCTGACCATGCACTGATCACGTGGCTGATCATACACTGCTCACGTAACTGATCATGCACTGATCACGTGGCTATCATGCACTGATCACGTGGCTGATCATGCACTGATCACGTGGCTGATCATGCACTGATCACGTGGCTGATCATGCACTGATCACGTGACTGATCATGCACTGATCACGTGGCTGATCATGCACTGATCACGTGGCTGATCATGCACTGATCACGTGATGGATCATGCACTGATCACGTGGCTGATCATGCACTGATCACGTAGCTACCATGCACTGATCACGTGACTGATCATGCACTGATCACGTAACTGATCATGCACTGATCACGTGGCTGATCATGCACTGATCACGTGACTGATCATGCACTGATCACGTGACTGATCATGCACTGATCACGTGGCTTATCATGCACTGATCATGTGACTGATCATGTGCTGATCATGTTTGGTGTCATACACTGATCATGTGCATCTGGAGGCAATGAACAAAGAGCTGAGTAGGCACGAATCAGTCAGCAGGCTATAATCATGGAACTCAGCTGTGAGGAATCATGCTGCTCAGCTGGCAATAATCAAGTGATGAGCAGGCAGGAATTATGCAGCACAGGTGGCAATTGTCAAGAGATGACAGGCAGGAATCGTGCAGCTCAGCTGGCAATTGTCAAGCAGATGAGCAGACAGTAATCACGCAGCTCAGCAGGCCCTGATCACGTGACTGATCATGCACTGATCACGTGGCTGATCATACACTGATCACGTGACTGATCATGCACTGATCACGTGGCTATCATGCACTGATCACGTGACTGATCATGCACTGATCACGTGACTGATCATGCACTGATCACGTGGCTGATCATGCACTGATCACGTGGCTGATCATGCACTGATCACGTGGCTATCATGCACTGATCACGTGGCTGATCATGCACTGATCACGGGACTGATCATGCACTGATCACGGGCTATCATGCACTGATCACATGACTGATCATGCACTGATCACGTGGCTGATCATGCACTGATCACGTGACTGATCATGCACTGATCACGTGACTGATCATGCACTGATCACGTGGCTGATCATGCACTGATCACGTGGCTGATCATGCACTGATCACGTGACTGATCATGCACTGATCACGTGACTGATCATGCACTGATCACGTGGCTATCATGCACTGATCACGTGACTGATCATGCACTGATCACGTAGCTATCATGCACTGTCACGTGACTGATCATGCACTGATCACGTGACTGATCATGCACTGATCACGTGACTGATCATGCACTGATCACGTGACTGATCATGCACTGATCACGTGGCTATCATGCACTGATCACGTGGCTGATCATGCACTGATCACGTAGCTATCATGCACTGGTCACGTGACTGATCATGCACTGATCACGTAACTGATCATGCACTGATCACGTGGCTATCATGCACTGATCACGTGGCTGATCATACACTGATCACGTGACTGATCATGCACTGATCACGTGGCTGATCATGCACTGATCACGTGACTGATCATGCACTGATCACGTGGCTGATCATGCACTGATCACGTGGCTATCATGCACTGATCACGTGGCTGATCATGCACTGATCACGTGACTGATCATGCACTGATCACTGGCTATCATGCACTGATCACTGGCTATCATGCACTGATCACGTGGCTGATCATGCACTGATCACGTGACTGATCATGCACTGATCACGTGATATCATGCACTGATCACGTGACTGATCATGCACTGATCACGTGGCTGATCATGCACTGATCACGTGACTGATCATGCACTGATCACGTGGCTATCATGCACTGATCACGTGGCTGATCATGCACTGATCACGTAGCTACCATGTACTGATCACGTGACTGATCATGCACTGATCACGTAATTGATCATGCACTGATCACGTGGCTGATCATGCACTGATCACGTGGCTGATCATGCACTGATCACGTGACTGATCATGCACTGATCACGTGGCTGATCATGCACTGATCACGTGACTGATCATGCACTGATCACGTGACTGATCATGCACTGATCACGTGGCTATCATGCACTGCTCACGTGGCTGATCATGCACTGATCACGTAGCTACCATGTACTGGTCACGTGACTGATCATGCACTGATCACGTAACTGATCATGCACTGATCACGTGGCTGATCATGCACTGATCACGTGGCTGATCATGCACTGATCACGTGTCTGACCATGCACTGATCACGTGGCTGATCATACACTGATCAGGTGACTGATCATGCACTGATCACGTGGCTATCATGCACTGATCACGTGGCTGATCATGCACTGATCACGTGCCTGATCATGCACTGATCACGTGACTGATCATGCACTGATCACGTGGCTGATCATGCACTGATCACGTGGCTGATCATGCACTGATCACGTGGCTGATCATGCACTGATACCGTGACTGAGCATGGACTGATCACATGACTATCATGTAGTGATCACGTGACTTAATGGCGCTGATCATGTGACTGATCATGCACTGATCATGTTTGCTATCATACACTGATCATGTGCCTCTGGAGGCAATAAACAAAGAGCTGAGTAGGCACGAATCAAACAGTCAGCAGGCAATAATCATGGAACTCAGGTGTGAGGAATCATGCTGCTCAGCTGGCAATAATCAAGCAGCTGAGCAGGCAGGAATTACGCAGCACAGCTGGCAATTGTCAAGCATATGAGCAGACAGTAATCACGCAGCTCAGCAGGCCCTGATTACGTGCCTGAGCATGCACTGTTCACGTGGCTGATCATACACTGATCACGTGATGATCATGCACTGATCACTTAGATATCATGCACTGATCACGTGGCTGATCATACACTGTTCACGTGTCTGACCATGCACTGATCACGTGGCAGATCATACACTGCTCACGTAACTGATCATGCACTGATCACGTGGCTATCATGCACTGATCACGTGGCTGAACATGCACTGTTCACGTGGCTGATCACACACCTGTCACGTGACATATCATGCACTGATCACGTGGCACTCATGCACTGATCACGTGGCTGATCATGCACTGATCACGTAACTCATCATGCAATGATCACGTGGCTATCATGCACACGTGGCTCGTCATGGAATGATCACGTAGCTACCATATACTGGTCACGTGACTGATCATGCACTGATCACGTAAATGATCATGCACTGATCACGTGACTGATCATGCACTGATCACGTGACTGATCATGCACTGATCACGTGGCTGATCATGCACTGATCACGTGGCTATCATGCACTGATCACGTGGCTGATCATGCACTGATCACGTAGCTATCATGCACTGATCACGTGACTGATCATGCACTGATCACGTGGCTGATCATGCACTGATCACGTGGCTGATCATGCACTGATCACGTGACTGATCATGCACTGATCACGTGACTGATCATGCACTGATCACGTGACTGATCATGCACTGATCACGTGGCTGATCATGCACTGATCACGTGGCTGATCATGCACTGATCACGTGGCTGATCATGCATGATCACGCAGCTACCATGTACTGGTCACATGACTGATCATGCACTGATCACGTGACTGATCATGCACTGATCACGTGGCTATCATGCACTACTCACGTGGCTGATCATGCAATGATCATGTAGCTACCATGTACAGGTCACGTGAATGATCATACACCCATCAGGTGACTGATCATGCACTGATCACGTGGCTATCATGCACTGATCACGTGACTGATCATGCACTGATCACGTCTATATCATGCACTGATCACATGACTGCCCATGCACTGATCACGTGGATGATCATACACTAATCATGTGACAGATCATGCACTGATCACGTGGCTGATCATGCACTGATACCGTGACTGAGCATGGACTGATCACATGACTATCATGTAGTGATCACGTGACTTAATGGCGCTGATCATGTGACTGATCATGCGCTGATCATGTTTGCTATCATACACTGATCATGTGCCTCTGGAGGCAATAAACAAAGAGCTGAGTAGGCACGAATCAAACAGTCAGCAGGCAATAATCATGGAACTCAGGTGTGAGGAATCATGCTGCTCAGCTGGCAATAATCAAGTAGCTGAGCAGGCAGGAATTACGCAGCACAGCTGGCAATTGTCAAGCAGATGACAGGCAGGAATCGTGCAGCTCAGCTGGCAATTGTCAAGCAGATGAGCAGACAGTAATCACGCAGCTCAGCAGGCCCTGATCACGTGACTGAGCATGCACTGTTCACGTGGCTGATCATACACTGATCACGTAACTGATCATGCACTGATCACGTGGCTATCATGCACTGATCACGTGGCTGATCATACACTGTTCACGTGTCTGACCATGCACTGATCACGTGGCTGATCATACACTGCTCACGTAACTGATCATGCACTGATCACGTGGCTGATCATGCACTGATCACGTGGCTGATCATGCACTGATCACGTGGCTGATCATGCACTGATCACGTGACTGATCATGCACTGATCACTGGCTATCATGCACTGATCACTGGCTATCATGCACTGATCACGTGGCTGATCATGCACTGATCACGTGACTGATCATGCACTGATCACGTCTATATCATGCACTGATCACGTGACTGATCATGCACTGATCACGTGACTGATCATGCACTGATCACGTGACTGATCATGCACTGATCACGTGGCTATCATGCACTGCTCACGTGGCTGATCATGCAATGATCACGTAGCTACCATGTACTGGTCACGTGACTGATCATACACTGATCAGGTGACTGATCATGCACTGATCACGTGGCTATCATGCACTGATCACGTGGCTGATCATGCACTGATCACGTGCCTGATCATGCACTGATCACGTGACTGATCATGCACTGATCACGTAGCTATCATGCACTGATCACGTGGCTGATCATGCACTGATCACGTGGCTGATCATGCACTGATACCGTGACTGAGCTTGGACTGATCACATGACTATCATGTAGTGATCACGTGACTTAATGGCGCTGATCATGTGACTGATCATGCACTGATCATGTTTGCTATCATACACTGATCATGTGCCTCTGGAGGCAATAAACAAAGAGCTGAGTAGGCACGAATCAAACAGTCAGCAGGCAATAATCATGGAACTCAGCTGTGAGGAATCATGCTGCTCAGCTGGCAATAATCAAGCAGCTGAGCAGGCAGGAATTACGCAGCACAGCTGGCAATTGTCAAGCAGATGACAGGCAGGAATCGTGCAGCTCAGCTGGCAATTGTCAAGCAGATGAGCAGACAGTAATCACGCAGCTCAGCAGGCCCTGATCACGTGACTGAGCATGCACTGTTCACGTGGCTGATCATACACTGATCACGTGATGATCATGCACTGATCACTTGGATATCATGCACTGATCACGTGGCTGATCATACACTGTTCACGTGTCTGACCATGCACTGATCACGTGGCTGATCATACACTGCTCACGTAACTGATCATGCACTGATCACGTGGCTATCATGCACTGATCACGTGGCTGATCATGCACTGATCACGTGGCTGATCATGCACTGATCACGTGATGATCATGCACTGATCACGTGGCTATCATGCACTGATCACGTGGCTGATCATACACTGATCACGTGACTGATCATGCACTGATCACGTGGCTGATCATGCACTGATCACGTGACTGATCATGCACTGATCACGTGGCTATCATGCACTGATCACGTGGCTGATCATGCACTGATCACGTAGATATCATGCACTGATCACGTGACTGATCATGCACTGATCACGTGACTGATCATGCACTGATCACGTGGCTGATCATGCACTGATCACGTGGCTGATCAAACACTGATCACGTGACTGATCATGCACTGATCACGTGACTGATCATGCACTGATCACGTGGCTATCATGCACTGATCACTTGGCTGGTCATACACTGATCACTTGCCTGGTCATGCACAGATTACATGACTGATCATGCACTGATCACGTGACTGATTATGCACTGATCACGTGGCTATCATGCACTACTCACGTGGCTGATCATGCAATGATCATGTAGCTACCATGTACTGGTCACGTGACTGATCATACACCGATCAGGTGACTGATCATGCACTGATCACGTGGCTATCATGCACTGATCACGTGGCTGATCATGCACTGATCACGTGGATATAATGCACTGATCACGTGGCTGATCACACACGCATCACATGACTGATCATGCACTGATCACGTGGCTATCATGCACTGATCACGTGGCTGATCACGCACTGATCACGTAGCTACCATGTACTGATCACCTGACTGATCATGCACTGATTACGTAATTGATCCTGCACTGATCACTTGGCTCATCACGCACTGATCCGGTGGCTGATCACAAACGTATCAGCTGACTGATCATGCACTGATCACGTGACTAATCATGAAGTGATCACGTGGCTGATCCTGCAATGATCACGTGGATGATCATGCACTGATCACGTGGCTATCATGCACTGATCACGTGGCTGATCATGCAATGATCACGTAGCTACCATGCACTGGTCACGTGACTGATCATGCACTGATCAGGTGACTGATCATGCACTGATCACGTGACTGATCATGCACAGATCACGTGACTGATCATGCACAGATCACGTGACTGTTCATGCACTGGTCACGTGGCTATCATGCACTGCTCACGTGGCTGATCATGCACTGCTCACGTGGCTGATCATGCAATGATCACGCAGCTACCATGTACTGGTCACATGACTGATCATGCACTGATCACATAATTGATCATGCACTGATCACCTGGCTTATCATGCATTGATCATGTGACTGATCATGCGCTGATCATGTTTGGTGTCACACACTGATCATGTGCCTCTGGAGGCAATGAACAAAGAGCTGAGTAGGCACGAATCAGTCAGCAGGCTATAATCATGGAACTCAGTTTGAGAAATCATGCTGCTCAGCTGGCAATAATCAAGCAGATGAGCAGGCAGGAATTACGCAGCACAGGTGGCAATTGTCAAGGAGATGACAGGCAGGAATCGTGCAGCTCAGCTGGCAATTGTCAAGCAGATGAGCAGAGAGTAATCACGCAGCTCAGCAGGCCCTGATCACGTGCCTGAGCATTCACTGTTCACATGGCTGATCACACACCTATCACGTGACTGATCATGCACTGATCATGTGACTGATCATGCACTGATCACATAGCTGATCATGCACTGATCACTTGGCTGATCATACACTCATCACGTGACTGATCATGCACTGATCACGGCGCTATCATGCATTGACTACATGACTCCAAATGCACTGATCACGTGGATGATCATGCACTGATCACGGGACTGACCATGCACTGATCACGTGACTGATCATGCACTGATCACGTGGCTGATCATGCACTGATCACGTGGCTGATCATACACTGATCACATGACTGATCATGCACTGATCACGTGGCTATCATGCACTGATCACTTGGCTGGACATACACTGATCACGTGCCTGGTCATGCACTGATCACGTGGCTGATCATGCACTGATCACGTGACTGATCATGCACTGATCTCGTGTCTGATCATGCACTGATCACGTGACTGAGCATGGACTGATCACATAACTATCATGTAGTGATCACGTGACTTAATGGCGCTGACCATGTGAATGATCATGCGCTGAGCATGTTTGCTATCATACACTGATCATGTGTCTCTGGAGGCAATAAACAAAGAGCTGAGTAGGCACGATCAAACAGTCAGCAGGCAAAAATCATGGAACTCAGCACTGATCACGTGGCTGATCATACACTGTTCACGTGTCTGACCATGCACTGATCACGTGGCTGATCATGCACTGATCACGTGGCTGATCATGCACTGATCACTTGGCTGGACATGCACTGATCACGTGCCTGGTCATGCACTGATCACGTGACTGATCATGCACTGATCACGTGGCTGATCATGCACTGATCATGTGACTGATCATGCACTGATCACGTAACTATCTTGCACTGGTCACTTGGCTGATCATACACTCATCATGGGACTGATCGTGCACTGATTACGGCACTATAATGCATTGACTACATGACTCCACATGCACTGATCACGTGCATGATCATGCACTGATCACGTGGCTATCATGCACTGATCATTTGGCTGGTCATACACTGATCATGTGCCTGGTCATGCACTGATCATGTGGCTGATCATGCACTTATCACGTGACTGATCATGCACTGATCACGTGTCTATCATGCACTGATCACGTGGCTATCATTCACAGATAACGTGGCTGATCATGCAATGATCACGTAGCTACCATGTACTGATCACGTGAATGATCATGCACAGATCACGTGGCTGATCATGCACTGATCACGTGGCTGATCATGCACTGATCACGTGACTGATCATGCACTGATCACGTGGCTGACCATGAACTGATCACGTGGCTATCATGCACTGATCACGTGGCTGATCATGCAATGATCACGTAGCTACCATGTACTGGTCACGTGACTGATCATGCACTGATTACGTGACTGATCATGCAGTGATCACGTGGCTATCGTGCACTACTCACGTGGCTGATCATGCACTGATCACGTGGCTGGTCATACTGATCACGTGCCTGATCATGCACTGATCACGTGGCTGATCATGCACTGATCACGTGACTGATCATGCACTGATCACGTGGCTATCATGCAGTGATCACGTGGCTATCATGCACAGATCACGTGACTGATCATGCACTGATCACGTGGCTGATTATGCACTGATCACCTGACTGATCATGCACTGTTCACGAGACTCATCATGCTCTGATGACATGGATATCATGCACTGATCACGTGTTTGATCATGCAGTGTTCACGTGTCTGACCATGCACTGCTCACGTTGCTGATCATACACTGTTCACGTAACTGATCATGCACTGATCACGTGGATTTCATGCATTGATCACGTGGCTGATCATGCACTGTTCACGTGGCTTACCACACACCTGTCACGTGACTGATCATGCACTGATCACGTGGCTCTCATGCACTGATCACGTGGCTGATCATACTCTGATCACGTAACTGATCATGCACTGATCACGTGACTGATCATGCAATGATCACGTAGCTACCATGTACTGGTCACGTGACTGATCATGCACTGATCACGTGGCTGATCACACACGAATCACGTGACTGATCATGCACTGATCACGTGGCTGATCATGCACTAATCACGAGGCTGATCATGCACTGATCACGTGGATATCATGCACTGATCACGTGGCTGATCACACACGTATCACATGACTGATCATGCACTGATCACGTGGCTATCATGCACTGATCACGTAATTGATCATGCACTGATCACGTGGCTGATCATGCACTGAACACGTGAATAATCATGCACTGATCACGTGACTGATCATGCACTGATCACGTGGCTATTATGCACTGTTAACTTGGCTGATCATGCAATGTTCATGCAGATACCATGTACTGGTCACGTGACTGATTATGCACTGATGACGTAATTGACCATGCACTGATCATGTGGCAGATCATGCACTGATCACGTGACTGATCATGCACTGATCACGTGACTTATCATGCACTGATCACGTGGTTATCATGCACTGATCACTTGGCTGCTCATACAGTGATCACACAGCTACCATGTACTGATCACGTGACTGATCATGCACTGATCACGTGGCTGATCATGCACTGATCACGTGGCTGATCATGCACTGATCACGTGGCTGATCATGCACTTATTACGTGGCTGATCATGCACTGATCACGTGGCTATCATGCACTTATCACGTGGCTGATCATACACTGATCATATAGCTACCATATACAGGTCACGTGAATGATCATACACCCATCAGGTGACTGATCATGCACTGATCACGTGGCTATCATGCACTGACCTCGAGACTGAAAATGCACTGATCATGTTTAAACATACACTGATCACATGACTGCCCATGCACTAATCATGTGGATGATCATACACTAATCATGTGACAGATCATGCACTGATCACGTGGCTGACCATGCACTGATACCGTGACTGAGCATGGACTGATCACATGACTATCATGTAGTGATCACGTGACTTAATGGCGCTGATCATGTGACTGATCATGCGCTGATCATGTCTGCTATCATACACTGATCATGTGCCTCTGGAGGCAATAAACAAAGAGCTGAGTAGGCACGAATCAAACAGTCAGCAGGCAATAATCATGGAACTCAGCTGTGAGGAATCATGCTGCTCAGCTGGGAATAATCAAGCAGCTGAGCAGGCAGGAATTACGCAGCACAGCTGGCAATTGTCAAGCAGATGACAGGCAGGAATCGTGCAGCTCAGCTGGCAATTGTCAAGCAGATGAGCAGACAGTAATCACGCAGCTCAGCATGCCCTGATCACGTGACTGAGCATGCACTGTTCACCTGGCTGATCATACACTGATCACGTGATTGATCATGCACTGATCACTTGGATATCATGCACTGATCACGTGTCTGATCATACACTGTTCACGTGTCTGACCATGCACTGATCACGTGGCTGATCATACACTGCTCACGTAACTGATCATGCACTGATCACTTGGATATCATGCACTGATCACGTGTCTGATCATGCACTGTTCACGTGGCTGACCATGCACTGATCACGTGGCTGATCATACACTGCTCACGTAACTGATCATGCCCTGATCACGTGGCTGATCATGCACTGCTCACGTGGCTGTTCATGCACTGATCACGTAATGGATCATGCACTGATCACGTGGCTGATCATGCAATGATCATGTAGCTACCATGTACTGGTCCCGTGAGTGACCATTCACTGATCACGTAACTGATCATGCACTGATCAAGTGGCAGATCATGCACTGAACACGTGACTGACCATGCACTGATCACGTGAGTGATCATGCACTGATCACCTGGCTTATCATGCATTGATCATGTGACTGATCATGTGCTGATCATGTTTGGTGTCACACACTGATCATGTGCATCTGCAGGCAATGAACAAAGAGCTGAGTAGGCAGGAATCAGTCAGCAGGCTATAATCATGGAACTCAGCTTTGATAAATCATGCTGCTCAGCTGGCAATAATCAAGTTGATGAGCAGGCAGGAATTATGCAGCACAGGTGGCAATTGTCAAAGAGATGACAGGCAGGAATCGTGCAGCTCAGCTGGCAATTGTCAAGCAGATGAGCAGACAGTAATCACGCAGCTCAGCAGGCCCTTATCACGTGACTGAGCATACACTGTTCACGTGGCTGATCACACACCGATCACGTGAATAATCATGCACTGATCACGTGGCTCTCATGCACTGATCACATGATTGCACATGCACTGATCACGTAATTGTATGCACTGCTCACGTGGCTATCATGCACTGATGACGTGGCTGATCATGCACTGATCACGTAGCTATCTTGCACTAATCACTTGGCTGATCATGCACTCATCACGGGACTGATCATGCACTGATCACGGCGCTATCATGCATTGTCTACATGACTCCACATGCACTGATCACGTGGATGATCATGCACTGATCACGTGACTGACCATGCACTAATCACATGACTGATCATCCACTGATCACGTGGCTGATCATGCACTGATCACGTGGCTGATCATACACTGATCACGTGACTGATCATGCACTGATCACGTGACTGATCATCCACTGATCACGTGGCTATCATGCACTGCTCACGCGACTGTTCATGCACTGATCACGTAGCTACCATGTACTGTCACGTGAATGATCATGCACTGATCACGTAAATGATCATGCACTGTTCACGTGACTGATCATGTACTGATCACGTGACTGATCATGCATTGATCACGTGGCTATCATGCTCTGCTCACGTGGCTGATCATGCAACGATCAGGTAGCAACCATGTACTGGTCACGTGACTGATCATGCACTGATCACGTAACTGATAATGCACTGATCAAGTGGCTATCATGCACTGATCACGTGGCTGATCGTACACTGTTCACGTGTCTGACCATGCCCTGATCACGTGGCTGATCATACACTGATCACGTAACTGATCATGCACTGATCACGTGGCTGATCATACACTGATCAGTTGGCTATCATGCACTTTTTACTTGGCTGATCAAACACTGATCACGTGCCTGATAATGCACTGATCATCTGGCTATCATGCACTCATTAACTGGCTATCATGCACTGATCACGTGGTTGATCATGCACTGATCACGTGACTGATCATGCACTGATCACGTGATATCATGCACTGATCACGTGACTGCCCATGCACTGATCACCTGGATGATCATACACTGATCATGTGACTGATCATGCACTGATCACGTGGCTATCATGCACTGCTCACGTGGCTGTTCATGCAATGATCACGTAGCTACCATGTACTGGTCACGTGACTGATCATGCACTGATCACGTAATTGATCATGCACTGATCATGTGGCTGATCATGCACTGATCACGTGGCTGATCATCCAATGATCACGTGACTGATCATGCACAGATCACATGAATGATCATGCACTGTTAACGTGAGTGATCATGCACTGATCACGTGACTGATCATGCACTGATCTCGTGGCTATCATGCACGGCTCATGTGGCTGATCATTCAATGATCACCTAGCTACCATATACTGGTCACGTGACTGATCATGCACTGATCACGTAATTGATCATGCACTGATCATGTGGCTGATCATGCACTGATCACGTGGCTGATCATACACTGTTCACGTGCTGACCATGCACTGATCACGTGGCTGATCATACAGTGCTCAGGTAACTGATCATGCACTGATCACGTGGCTATCATGCACTGTTCACGTGGCTGATCATACACTGATCACCTGCCTGGTCATGCACAGATGACGTGACAAATCATGAACTGATCACATAGCTATCATGAACTGATCACCTGGCTGATCATGCACTGATCACGTGGCTGATCATGCACTGATACCGTGACTGAGCATGGACTGATCACATGACTATCATGTAGTGATCACGTGACTTAATGGCTCTGATCATGTGACTGATCATGCGCTGATCATGTTTGTTATCATACACTGATCATGTGCATCTGGAGGCAATAAACAAACAGCTGAGTAGGCACGAATCAAACAGTCAGCAGGCAATAATCATGGAACTCAGGTGTGAGGAATCATGCTGCTCAGCTGGCAATAATCAAGCAGCTGAGCAGGCAGGAATTACGCAGCACAGCTGGCAATTGTCAAGCATATGAGCAGACAGTAATCACGCAGCTCAGCAGGCCCTGATCACGTGACTGAGCATGCACTGTTCACGTGGCTGATCATACACTGATCACGTGATGATCATGCACTGATCACTTAGATATCATGCACTGATCACATGGCTGATCATACACTGTTCACGTGTCTGACCATGCACTGATCACGTGGCTGATCATACAGTGCTCAGGTAACTGATCATGCACTGATCACGTGGCTATCACGGACTGATCACGTGGCTGAACATGCATTGTTCACGTGGCTGATCACACACCTGTCACGTGACATATCATGCACTGGTCACGTGGCACTCATGAACTGATCACGTGGCTGATCATACTCTGTTCACGTAACTCATCATGCACACATCACATGGCTATCATGCACACGTGGCTCGTCATGGAATGATCACATAGCTACCATATTCTGGTCACGTGACTGATCATGCACTGATCACGTAAATGATCATGCACTGATCACGTGACTGACCATGTACTGATCACGTGACTGATCAGTCACTGATCACATGGCTGATCATGCACAGATCACGTGGCTATCATGCACTGCTCACGTGGCTGATCAGGCAATGATCACGAAGCTACCATGTACTGGTCACGTGACTGATCATGCACTCATCACGTAATTGATCATACACTGATCATGTGGCTGATCATGCACTGATCACGTGACTGATCATGCACTGATAACGTGACTGATCATGCACTGATCACGTGACTGATCATGCACTGATCACGTGGCTATCATGCACTGATCACTTGGCTGGACATACACTGATCACGTGGCTATTCATGCCATGATCACGCAGCAACCATGTACTGGTCACATGACTGATCATGCACTGATCACGTGACTTATCATGCAGTGATCACGTGGCTATCATGCACTACTCACGTGGCTGATCATGCAATGATCATGTAGCTACCATGTACAGGTCACGTGAATGATCATACACCCATCAGGTGACTGATCATGCACTGATCACGTGGCTATCATGCACTGACCACGAGACTGATCATGCACTGATCACGTCTATATCATGCACTGATCACATGACTGCCCATGCACTGATCACGTGGATGATCATACACTAATCATGTGACAGATCATGCACTGATCACGTGGCTGATCATGCACTGATACCGTGACTGAGCATGGACTGATCACATGACTATCATGTAGTGATCACGTGACTTAATGGCGCTGATCATGTGACTGATCATGCGCTGATCATGTTTGCTATCATACACTGATCATGTGCCTCTGGAGGCAATAAACAAAGAGCTGAGTAGGCACGAATCAAACAGTCAGCAGGCAATAATCATGGAACTCAGGTGTGAGGAATCATGCTGCTCAGCTGGCAATAATCAAGTAGCTGAGCAGGCAGGAATTACGCAGCACAGCTGATAATTGTCAAGCCGATAACAGGCAGGAATCGTGCAGCTCAGCTGGCAATTGTCAAGCAGATGAGCAGACGGTAATCACGCAGCTCAGCAGGCCCAGATCACGTGACTGAGCATGCACTGTTCACGTGGCTGATCATACGCTGCTCACGTAACTGATAATGCACTGATCACGTGGCTATCATGCACTGATCACGTGGCTGATCATACACTGTTCACGTGTTTGACCATGCACTGATCACGTGGCTGATCATACACTGCTCACATAACTGATCATGCACTGATCACGTGGCTGATCATACACTGATCAGTTGGCTATCATGCACTTATTACTTGCCTGATCATACACTGATCACGTGACTGATAATCCACTGATCATCTGGCTATCATGCACTCATTAACTGGCTATCATGCACTGATCACGTGGTTGACCATACACTGATCACGAGACTGATCATGCCCTAATCACGTCTATATCATGCACTGATCACATGACTGCCCATGCACTGATCACCCGAATGATCATACACTGATCATGCGACAGATCATGCACTGATCACGTGGCTATCATGCACTGCTCACGCGGCTGTTCATGCAATGATCACGTAGCTACCATGTACTGGTCACGTGACTGATCATGCACTGATCACGTAATTGATCATGCACTGATCACGTGACTGATCATGCACTGTTAACGTGAGTGATCATGCACTGATCACGTGACTGATCATGCACTGATCACGTGGCTATCATGCACTGATCACGTGGCTGATCATGCAATGATCACCTAGCTACCATATACTGGTCACGTGACTGATCATGCACTGATCACGTAACTGATCATGCACTGATCACGTGGCTGATCATGCACTGATCACGTGGCTGATCACTGATCATGCACTGATCACGTGACTGATCATGCACTGATCACGTGACTGATCATGCACTGATCACGTGCCTGATCATGCACTGATCACGTGACAAATCATGCACTGATCACATAGCTATCATGCACTGATCACGTGGCTGATCATGCACTGATCACGTGGCTGATCATGCACTGATACCGTGACTGAGCATGGACTGATCACATGACTATCATGTAGTGATCACGTGACTTAATGGCACTGATCATGTGACTGATCATGCACTGATAATGTTTGCTATCATATACTGATCATGTGCCTCTGGAGGCAATAAACAAAGAGCTGAGTAGGCACGAATTATACAGTCAGCAGGCAATAATCATGGAACTCAGCTGTGAGGAATCATGCTGCTCAGCTGGCAATAATCAAGCAGCTAGCAGGCAGGAATTACGCAGCACAGCTGGCAATTGTCAAGCAGATGACAGGCAGGAATCGTGCAGCTCAGCTGGCAATTGTCAAGCAGATGAGCAGACAGTAATCACGCAGCTCAGCAGGCCCTGATCACGTGACTGAGCATGCACTGTTCACGTGGCTGATCATACACTGATCACGTGACTGATCATGCACTGATCACGTGGATATCATGCACTGATCACGTGACTGATCATGCACTGATCACGTGGCTGATCATGCACTGATCACGTGACTGATCATGCACTGATCACGTGGCTATCATGCACTGATCACGTGGCTGATCATGCACTGATCACGTGGCTATCATGCACTGATCACGTGACTGATCATGCACTGATCACGTAACTGATCATGCACTGATCACGTGACTGATCATGCACTGATCACGTGACTGATCATGCACTGATCACGTGACTGATCATGCACTGATCACGTGGCTATCATGCACGGCTCATGTGGCTGATCATGCAATGATCACGTAGCTACCATGTACTGGTCACGTGACTGATCATGCACTGATCACGTAATTGATCATGCACTGATCACGTGGCTGATCATGCACTGATCACGTGGCTGATCATGCACTGATCACGTGACTGATCATGCACTGATCACGTGACTGATCATGCACTGATCACGTGGCTATCATGCACTGATCACGTGGCTGATCATGCACTGATCACGTGCCTGATCATGCACTGATCACATGACTGATCATGCACTGATCACGTGACTGATCATGCACTGATCACGTGGCTATCATGCACTACTCACGTGGCTGATCATGCAATGATCATGTAGCTACCATGTACTGGTCACGTGACTGATCATACACCCATCAGGTGACTGATCATGCACTGATCACGTGGCTATCATGCACTGATCACGTGGCTGATCATGCACTGATCACGTGCCTGATCATGCACTGATCACGTGACTGATCATGCACTGATCACGTGGCTGATCATGCACTGATCACGTGGCTGATCATGCACTGATCACGTGGCTGATCATGCACTGATACCGTGACTGAGCTTGGACTGATCACATGACTATCATGTAGTGATCACGTGACTTAATGGCGCTGATCATGTGACTGATCATGCACTGATCATGTTTGCTATCATACACTGATCATGTGCCTCTGGAGGCAATAAACAAAGAGCTGAGTAGGCACGAATCAAACAGTCAGCAGGCAATAATCATGGAACTCAGCTGTGAGGAATCATGCTGCTCAGCTGGCAATAATCAAGCAGCTGAGCAGGCAGGAATTACGCAGCACAGCTGGCAATTGTCAAGCAGATGACAGGCAGGAATCGTGCAGCTCAGCTGGCAATTGTCAAGCAGATGAGCAGACAGTAATCACGCAGCTCAGCAGGCCCTGATCACGTGACTGAGCATGCACTGTTCACGTGGCTGATCATACACTGATCACGTGATGATCATGCACTGATCACTTGGATATCATGCACTGATCACGTGGCTGATCATACACTGTTCACGTGTCTGACCATGCACTGATCACGTGGCTGATCATACACTGCTCACGTAACTGATCATGCACTGATCACGTGGCTATCATGCACTGATCACGTGGCTGATCATGCACTGATCACGTGGCTGATCACACACCTGTCACGTGACATATCATGCACTGATCACGTGGCACTCATGCACTGATCACGTGGCTGATCATACACTGATCACGTAACTCATCATGCACACATCACGTGGCTATCATGCACTGCTCACGTGGCTGTCATGGAATGATCACGTAGCTACCATATACTGGTCACGTGACTGATCATGCACTGATCACGTAAATGATCATGCACTGATCACGTGACTGATCATGCACTGATCACGTGGCTATCATGCACTACTCACGTGGCTGATCATGCAATGATCACGTAGCTACCATGTACTGGTCACGTGAATGATCATACACTGATCAGGTGACTGATCATGCACTGATCACGTGGCTGATCATGCACTGATCACGTGACTGATCATGCACTGATCACGTCTATATCATGCACTGATCACGTGACTGATCATGCACTGATCACGTGGCTGATCATGCACTGATACCGTGACTGAGCATGGACTGATCACATGACTATCATGTAGTGATCACGTGACTTAATGGCGCTGATCATGTGACTGATCATGCGCTGATCATGTTTGCTATCATACACTGATCATGTGCCTCTGGAGGCAATAAACAAAGAGCTGAGTAGGCACGAATCAAACAGTCAGCAGGCAATAATCATGGAACTCAGGTGTGAGGAATCATGCTGCTCAGCTGGCAATAATCAAGCAGCTGAGCAGGCAGGAATTACGCAGCACAGCTGACAATTGTCAAGCAGATGACAGGCAGGAATCGTGCAGCTCAGCTGGCAATTGTCAAGCAGATAAGCAGACTGTAATCACGCAGCTCAGCAGGCCCTGATCACGTGACTGAGCATGCACTGTTCACGTGGCTGATCATACACTGATCACGTAACTGATCATGCACTGATCACGTGGCTATCATGCACTGATCACGTGGCTGATCATACACTGTTCACGTGTCTGACCATGCACTGATCACGTGGCTGATCATACACTGCTCACGTAACTGATCATGCACTGATCACGTGGCTGATCATGCACTGATCACGTGGCTGATCATGCACTGATCACGTGGCTGATCATACACTGATCACGTGACTGATCATGCACTGATCACTGGCTATCATGCACTCATCAACTGGCTATCATGCACTGATCACGTGGCTGATCATGCACTGATCACGTGACTGATCATGCACTGATCACGTCTATATCATGCACTGATCACGTGACTGATCATGCACTGATCACGTGGATGATCATACACTGATCACGTGATGATCATGCACTGATCACGTGGCTATCATGCACTGATCACGTGGCTGATCATGCAATGATCACGTAGCTACCATGTACTGGTCACGTGACTGATCATGCACTGATCACGTAATTGATCATGCACTGATCACGTGACTGATCATGCACTGATCACGTGACTGATCATGCACTGATCACGTGACTGATCATGCACTGATCACGTGGCTATCATGCACTGATCACGTGGCTGATCATGCAATGATCACGTAGCTACCATATACTGTCACGTGACTGATCATGCACTGATCACGTAATTGATCATGCACTGATCACGTGGCTGATCATGCACTGATCACGTGGCTGATCATGCACTGATCACGTGACTGATCATGCACTGATCACGTGACTGATCATGCACTGATCACGTGGCTATCATGCACTGATCACGTGGCTGATCATGCACTGATCACGTGCCTGATCATGCACTGATCACATGACTGATCATGCACTGATCACGTGACTGATCATGCACTGATCACGTGGCTATCATGCACTACTCACGTGGCTGATCATGCAATGATCATGTAGCTACCATGTACTGGTCACGTGACTGATCATACACCCATCAGGTGACTGATCATGCACTGATCACGTGGCTATCATGCACTGATCACGTGGCTGATCATGCACTGATCACGTGCCTGATCATGCACTGATCACGTGACAAATCATGCACTGATCACATAGCTATCATGCACTGATCACGTGGCTGATCATGCACTGATACCGTGACTGAGCATGGACTGATCACATGACTATCATGTAGTGATCACGTGACTTAATGGCGCTGATCATGTGACTGATCATGCACTGATCATGTTTGCTATCATACACTGATCATGTGCCTCTGGAGGCAATAAACAAAGAGCTGAGTAGGCACGAATCAAACAGTCAGCAGGCAATAATCATGGAACTCAGCTGTGAGGAATCATGCTGCTCAGCTGGCAATAATCAAGCAGCTGAGCAGGCAGGAATTACGCAGCACAGCTGGCAATTGTCAAGCAGATGACAGGCAGGAATCGTGCAGCTCAGCTGGCAATTGTCAAGCAGATGAGCAGACAGTAATCACGCAGCTCAGCAGGCCCTGATCACGTGACTGAGCATGCACTGTTCACGTGGCTGATCATACACTGATCACGTGATGATCATGCACTGATCACTTGGATATCATGCACTGATCACGTGGCTGATCATACACTGTTCACGTGTCTGACCATGCACTGATCACGTGGCTGATCATACACTGCTCACGTAACTGATCATGCACTGATCACGTGGCTATCATGCACTGATCACGTGGCTGATCATGCACTGTTCACGTGGCTGATCACACACCTGTCACGTGACATATCATGCACTGATCACGTGGCACTCATGCACTGATCACGTGGCTGATCATACTCTGCTCACGTAACTCATTATGCACACATCACGTGGCTATCATGCACTGCTCACGTGGCTGTCATGGAATGATCACGTAGCTACCATATACTGGTCACGTGACTGATCATGCACTGATCACGTAAATGATCATGCACTGATCACGTGACTGATCATGCACTGATCACGTGACTGATCATGCACTGATCACGTGGCTATCATGCACTGATCACGTGGCTGATCATGCACTGATCACGTGCCTGATCATGCACTGATCACATGACTGATCATGCACTGATCACGTGACTGATCATGCACTGATCACGTGGCTATCATGCACTACTCACGTGGCTGATCATGCAATGATCATATAGCTACCATGTACAGGTCACGTGAATGATCATACACCCATCAGGTGACTGATCATGCACTGATCACGTGGCTATCATGCACTGATCACGTGACTGATCATGCACTGATCACGTCTATATCATGCACTGATCACATGACTGCCCATGCACTGATCACGTGGATGATCATACACTGATCATGTGACTGATCATGCACTGATCACGTGGCTGATCATGCACTGATACCGTGACTGAGCATGGACTGATCACATGACTATCATGTAGTGATCACGTGACTTAATGGCGCTGATCATGTGACTGATCATGCACTGATCATGTTTGCTATCATACACTGATCATGTGCCTCTGGAGGCAATAAACAAAGAGCTGAGTAGGCACGAATCAAACAGTCAGCAGGCAATAATCATGGAACTCAGGTGTGAGGAATCATGCTGCTCAGCTGGCAATAATCAAGCAGCTGAGCAGGCAGGAATTACGAAGCACAGCTGACAATTGTCAAGCAGATGACAGGCAGGAATCGTGCAGCTCAGCTGGCAATTGTCAAGCAGATGAGCAGACAGTAATCACGCAGCTCAGCAGGCCCAGATCACGTGACTGAGCATGCACTGTTCACGTGGCTGATCATACACTGATCACGTAACTGATCATGCACTGATCACGTGGCTATCATGCACTGATCACGTGGCTGATCATACACTGTTCACGTGTTTGACCATGCACTGATCACGTGGCTGATCATACACTGCTCACGTAACTGATCATGCACTGATCACGTGGCTGATCATGCACTGATCAGTGGCTGATCATGCACTGATCACGTGGCTGATCATGCACTGATCACGTGACTGATCATGCACTGATCACTGGCTATCATGCACTCATCACTGGCTATCATGCACTGATCACGTGGCTGATCATGCACTGATCACGTGACTGATCATGCACTGATCACGTCTATATCATGCACTGATCACGTGACTGATCATGCACTGATCACGCGGATGATCATGCACTGATCACGTGACTGATCATGCACTGATCACGTGGCTATCATGCACTGCTCACGCGGCTGTTCATGCAATGATCACGTAGCTACCATGTACTGGTCACGTGACTGATCATGCACTGATCACGTAATTGATCATGCACTGATCACGTGACTGATCATGCACTGATCACGTGACTGATCATGCACTGATCACGTGACTGATCATGCACTGATCACGTGGCTATCATGCACTGCTCACGTGGCTGATCATGCACTGATCACGTAGCTACCATGTACTGGTCACGTGACTGATCATGCACTGATCACGTGACTGATCATGCACTGATCACGTGGCTGATCATGCACTGATCACGTGGCTGATCATGCACTGATCACGTGACTGATCATGCACTGATCACGTGACTGATCATGCACTGATCACGTGACTGATCATGCACTGATCACGTGCCTGATCATGCACTGATCACGTGACTGATCATGCACTGATCACATGGCTATCATGAACTGATCACGTGGCTGATCATGCACTGATCACGTGGCTGATCATGCACTGATACCGTGACTGAGCATGGACTGATCACATGACTATCATGTAGTGATCACGTGACTTAATGGCGCTGATCATGTGACTGATCATGCACTGATCATGTTTGCTATCATACACTGATCATGTGCCTCTGGAGGCAATAAACAAAGAGCTGAGTAGGCACGAATCAAACAGTCAGCAGGCAATAATCATGGAACTCAGGTGTGAGGAATCATGCTGCTCAGCTGGCAATAATCAAGCAGCTGAGCAGGCAGGAATTACGCAGCACAGCTGGCAATTGTCAAGCAGATGACAGGCAGGAATCGTGCAGCTCAGCTGGCAATTGTCAAGCAGATGAGCAGACAGTAATCACGCAGCTCAGCAGGCCCTGATCACGTGACTGAGCATGCACTGTTCACGTGGCTGATCATACACTGATCACGTGATGATCATGCACTGATCACTTAGATATCATGCACTGATCACGTGGCTGATCATACACTGTTCACGTGTCTGACCATGCACTGATCACGTGGCTGATCATACAGTGCTCAGGTAACTGATCATGCACTGATCACGTGGCTATCATGCACTGATCACGTGGCTGAACATGCACTGTTCACGTGGCTGATCACACACCTGTCACGTGACATATCATGCACTGATCACGTGGCACTCATGCACTGATCACGTGGCTGATCATACTCTGATCACGTAACTCATCATGCACACATCACGTGGCTATCATGCACTGCTCACGTGGCTGTCATGGAATGATCACGTAGCTACCATATACTGGTCACGTGACTGATCATGCACTGATCACGTAATTGATCATGCACTGATCACGTGGCTGATCATGCACTGATCACGTGACTGATCATGCACTGATCACGTGGCTGATCATGCACTGATCACGTGACTGATCATGCACTGATCACGTGGCTGATCATGCACTGATCACGTGGCTATCATGCACTGATCACGTGGCTGATCATGCACTGATCACGTGGCTATCATGCACTGATCACGTGACTGATCATGCACTGATCACGTGACTGATCATGCACTGATCACGTGGCTGATCATGCACTGATCACGTGACTGATCATGCACTGATCACGTGACTGATCATGCACTGATCACGTGGCTGATCATGCACTGATCACGTGGCTGATCATGCACTGATCACGTGGCTGATCATGCATGATCACGCAGCTACCATGTACTGGTCACATGACTGATCATGCACTGATCACGTGACTGATCATGCACTGATCACGTGGCTATCATGCACTACTCACGTGGCTGATCATGCAATGATCATGTAGCTACCATGTACAGGTCACGTGAATGATCATACACCCATCAGGTGACTGATCATGCACTGATCACGTGGCTATCATGCACTGATCACGAGACTGATCATGCACTGATCACGTCTATATCATGCACTGATCACATGACTGCCCATGCACTGATCACGTGGATGATCATACACTAATCATGTGACAGATCATGCACTGATCACGTGGCTGATCATGCACTGATACCGTGACTGAGCATGGACTGATCACATGACTATCATGTAGTGATCACGTGACTTAATGGCGCTGATCATGTGACTGATCATGCACTGATAATGTTTGCTATCATACACTGATCATGTGCCTCTGGAGGCAATAAACAAAGAGCTGAGTAGGCACGAATTATACAGTCAGCAGGCAATAATCATGGAACTCAGCTGTGAGGAATCATGCTGCTCAGCTGGCCATAATCAAGCAGCTAGCAGGCAGGAATTACGCAGCACAGCTGTCAATTGTCAAGCAGATGACAGGCAGGAATCGTGCAGCTCAGCTGGCAATTGTCAAGCAGATGAGCAGACAGTAATCACGAAGCTCAGCAGGCCCTGATCACGTGACTGAGCAGGCACTGTTCACGTGGCTGATCATACACTGATCACGTGATGATCATGCACTGATCACTTGGATATCATGCACTGATCACGTGGCTGATCATACACTGTTCACGTGTCTGACCATGCACTGATCACGTGGCTGATCATAGACTGCTCACGTAACTGATCATGCACTGATCACGTGGCTATCATGCACTGATCACGTGGCTGAACATGCACTGTTCACGTGGCTGATCACACACCTGTCACGTGACATATCATGCACTGATCACGTGGCACTCATGCACTGATCACGTGGCTGATCATACTCTGCTCACGTAACTGATCATGCACACATCACGTGGCTATCATGCACTGCTCACGTGGCTCGTCATGGAATGATCACGTAGCTACCATATACTGGTCACGTGACTGATCATGCACAGATCACGTAAATGATCATGCACTGTTCACGTGACTGATCATGCACTGATCACGTGACTGATCATGCACTGATCACGTGGCTATCATGCACTGATCACGTGGCTGATCATGCACTGATCACGTGACTGATCATGCACTGATCACTGGCTGATCATGCACTGATCACTGGCTATCATGCACTGATCACGTGGCTGATCATGCACTGATCACGTGACTGATCATGCACTGATCACGTCTATATCATGCACTGATCACGTGACTGATCATGCACTGATCACGTGGATGATCATGCACTGATCACGTGACTGATCATGCACTGATCACGTGGCTATCATGCACTGATCACGTGGCTGATCATGCACTGATCACGTGGCTATCATGCACTGATCACGTGACTGATCATGCACTGATCACGTGGCTGATCATGCACTGATCACGTGACTATCATGCACTGATCACGTGACTGATCATGCACTGATCACGTGACTGATCATGCACTGATCACGTGGCTATCATGCACTACTCACGTGGCTGATCATGCAATGATCATGTAGCTACCATGTACTGGTCACGTGACTGATCATACACCCATCAGGTGACTGATCATGCACTGATCACGTGGCTATCATGCACTGATCACGTGGCTGATCATGCACTGATCACGTGCCTGATCATGCACTGATCACGTGACTGATCATGCACTGATCACGTGGCTGATCATGCACTGATCACGTGGCTGATCATGCACTGATCACGTGGCTGATCATGCACTGATACCGTGACTGAGCATGGACTGATCACATGACTATCATGTAGTGATCACGTGACTTAATGGCGCTGATCATGTGACTGATCATGCGCTGATCATGTTTGCTATCATACACTGATCATGTGCCTCTGGAGGCAATAAACAAAGAGCTGAGTAGGCACGAATCAAACAGTCAGCAGGCAATAATCATGGAACTCAGGTGTGAGGAATCATGCTGCTCAGCTGGCAATAATCAAGCAGCTGAGCAGGCAGGAATTACGCAGCACAGCTGGCAATTGTCAAGCAGATGAGCAGACAGTAATCACGCAGCTCAGCAGGCCCTGATCACGTGACTGAGCATGCACTGTTCACGTGGCTGATCATACACTGATCACGTGATGATCATGCACTGATCACTTGGATATCATGCACTGATCACGTGGCTGATCATACACTGTTCACGTGTCTGACCATGCACTGATCACGTGGCTGATCATACAGTGCTCAGGTAACTGATCATGCACTGATCACGTGGCTATCATGCACTGATCACGTGGCTGAACATGCACTGTTCACGTGGCTGATCACACACCTGTCACGTGACATATCATGCACTGATCACGTGGCACTTATGCACTGATCACGTGGCTGATCATACTCTGATCACGTAACTGATCATGCACACATCACGTGGCTATCATGCACTGCTCACGTGGCTCGTCATGGAATGATCACGTAGCTACCATATACTGGTCACGTGACTGATCATGCACAGATCACGTAAATGATCATGCACTGTTCACGTGACTGATCATGCACTGATCACGTGACTGATCATGCACTGATCACGTGGCTATCATGCACTGCTCACGTGGCTGATCATGCAACGATCACGTAGCAACCATGTACTGGTCACGTGACTGATCATGCACTGATCACGTAATTGATCATGCACTGATCACGTGGCTCATCATGCACTGATCACGTGGCTGATCATGCACTGATCACGTGGCTATCATGCACTGATCACGTGGATATCATGCACTGATCACGTGGCTGATCACACACGTATCACGTGACTGATCATGCACTGATCACGTGGCTGATCATGCACTGATCACGTGGCTGATCATGCAATGATCACGCAGCTACCATGCACTGGTCACATGACTGATCATGCACTGATCACGTAACTGATCATGCACTGATCACGTGGCTTATCATGCACTGATCATGTGACTGATCATGTGCTGATCATGTTTGGTGTCATACACTGATCATGTGCCTCTGGAGGCAATGAACATAGAGCTGAGTAGGCACGAATCAGTCAGCATGCAATAATCATGGAACTCAGCTCTGAGAAATCATGCTGCTCAGCTGGCAATAATCAAGCAGATGAGCAGGCAGGAATTACGCAGCACAGGTGGCAATTGTCAAGCAGATGACAGGCAGGAATCGTGCAGCTCAGCTGGCAATTGTCAAGCAGATGAGCAGACAGTAATCACGCAGCTCAGCAGGCCCTGATCACGTGACTGAGCATGCACTGATCACGTGGCTGATCATACACTGATCACGTGACTGATCATGCACTGATCACGTGACTGATCATGCACTGATCACGTGGCTATCATGCACTGATCACGTGGCTGATCATGCACTGATCACAGGACTGATCATGCACTGATCACGGGCTATCATGCACTGACACATGACTGACATGCACTGATCACGTGGCTGATCATGCACTGATCACGTGACTGATCATGCACTGATCACGTGACTGATCATGCACTGATCACGTGGCTGATCATGCACTGATCACGTGGCTATCATGCACTGATCACGTGGCTGATCATGCATGATCACGTAGCTATCATGCACTGATCACGTGACTGATCATGCACTGATCACGTAACTGATCATGCACTGATCACGTGGCTGATCATGCACTGATCACGTGACTGATCATGCACTGATCACGTGACTGATCATGCACTGATCACGTGACTGATCATGCACTGATCACGTGGCTATCATGCACTGATCACGTGGCTGATCATGCACTGATCACGTGGCTGATCATGCATGATCACGCAGCTACCATGCACTGGTCACATGACTGATCATGCACTGATCACGTGACTGATCATGCACTGATCACGTGGCTATCATGCACTACTCACGTGGGTGATCATGCAATGATCATGTAGCTACCATGTACAGGTCACGTGACTGATCATACACCCATCAGGTGACTGATCATGCACTGATCACGTGGCTATCATGCACTGATCACGTGACTGATCATGCACTGATCACGTCTATATCATGCACTGATCACATGACTGCCCATGCACTGATCACGTGGATGATCATACACTGATCATGTGACTGATCATGCACTGATCACGTGGCTGATCATGCACTGATACCGTGACTGAGCATGGACTGATCACATGACTATCATGTAGTGATCACGTGACTTAATGGCGCTGATCATGTGACTGATCATGCGCTGATCATGTTTGCTATCATACACTGATCATGTGCCTCTGGAGGCAATAAACAAAGAGCTGAGTAGGCACGAATCAAACAGTCAGCAGGCAATAATCATGGAACTCAGCTGTGAGGAATCATGCTGCTCAGCTGGCAATAATCAAGCAGCTGAGCAGGCAGGAATTACGCAGCACAGCTGACAATTGTCAAGCAGATGACAGGCAGGAATCGTGCAGCTCAGCTGGCAATTGTCAAGCAGATGAGCAGACAGTAATCACGCAGCTCAGCAGGCCCTGATCACGTGACTGAGCATGCACTGTTCACGTGGCTGATCATACACTGATCACGTAACTGATCATGCACTGATCACGTGGCTATCATGCACTGATCACGTGGCTGATCATACACTGTTCACGTGTCTGATCATGCACTGATCACGTGGCTGATCATGCACTGATCACGTGGCTGATCATGCACTGATCACGTGGCTGATCATGCACTGATCACGTGACTGATCATGCACTGATCACTGGCTATCATGCACTGATCACTGGCTATCATGCACTGATCACGTGGCTGATCATGCACTGATCACGTGACTGATCATGCACTGATCACGTCTATATCATGCACTGATCACGTGACTGATCATGCACTGATCACGTGGATGATCATACACTGATCACGTGACTGATCATGCACTGATCACGTGGCTATCATGCACTGCTCACGTGGGTGATCATGCAATGATCACGTAGCTACCATGTACTGGTCACGTGACTGATCATGCACTGATCACGTAATTGATCATGCACTGATCACGTGACTGATCATGCACTGATCACGTGACTGATCATGCACTGATCACGTGACTGATCATGCACTGATCACGTGGCTATCATGCACTGCTCACGTGGCTGATCATGCACTGATCACGTAGCTACCATGCACTGGTCACGTGACTGATCATGCACTGATCACGTAATTGATCATGCACTGATCACGTGGCTGATCATGCACTGATCACGTGGCTGATCATGCACTGATCACGTGACTGATCATGCACTGATCACGTGACTGATCATGCACTGATCACGTGGCTATCATGCACTGATCACGTGGCTGATCATGCACTGATCACGTGCCTGATCATGCACTGATCACATGACTGATCATGCACTGATCACGTGACTGATCATGCACTGATCACGTGGCTATCATGCACTGATCACGTGGCTGATCATGCACTGATCACGTAGCTACCATGTACTGGTCACGTGACTGATCATGCACTGATCACGTGACTGATCATGCACTGATCACGTGGCTATCATGCACTGATCACGTGGCTGATCATGCACTGATCACGTGACTGATCATGCACTGATCACGTGGCTATCATGCACTGATCACGTGGCTGTCATGCACTGATCACGTGGCTACATATACTGATCACGTGACTGATCATGCACTGATCACGTGGCTGATCATGCACTGATCACGTGACTGATCATGCACTGATCACGTGACTGATCATGCACTGATCACGTGGCTATCATGCACTGATCACGTGGCTGATCATGCACTGATCACGTGCCTGATCATGCACTGATCACATGACTGATCATGCACTGATCACGTGACTGATCATGCACTGATCACGTGGCTATCATGCACTACTCACGTGGCTGATCATGCAATGATCATATAGCTACCATGTACAGGTCACGTGAATGATCATACACCCATCAGGTGACTGATCATGCACTGATCACGTGGCTATCATGCACTGATCACGTCTATATCATGCACTGATCACATGACTGCCCATGCATTGATCACGTGGATGATCATACACTAATCATGTGACAGATCATGCACTGATCACGTGGCTGATCATGCACTGATACTGTGACTGAGCATGGACTGATCACATGACTATCATGTAGTGATCACGTGACTTAATGGCGCTGATCATGTGACTGATCATGCGCTGATCATGTTTGCTATCATACACTGATCATGTGCCTCTGGAGGCAATAAACAAAGAGCTGAGTAGGCACGAATCAAACAGTCAGCAGGCAATAATCATGGAACTCAGGTGTGAGGAATCATGCTGCTCAGCTGGCAATAATCAAGCAGCTGAGCAGGCAGGAATTACGCAGCACAGCTGACAATTGTCAAGCAGATGACAGGCAGGAATCGTGCAGCTCAGCTGGCAATTGTCAAGCAGATGAGCAGACAGTAATCACGCAGCTCAGCAGGCCCAGATCACGTGACTGAGCATGCACTGTTCACGTGGCTGATCATACACTGATCACGTAACTGATCATGCACTGATCACGTGGCTATCATGCACTGATCACGTGGCTGATCATACACTGTTCACGTGTTTGACCATGCACTGATCACGTGGCTGATCATACACTGCTCACGTAACTGATCATGCACTGATCACGTGGCTGATCATGCACTGATCACGTGGCTATCATGCACTGATCACGTGGCTGATCATACACTGATCACGTGACTGATCATGCACTGATCACTGGCTATCATGCACTCATCACTGGCTATCATGCACTGATCACGTGGCTGATCATGCACTGATCACGTGACTGATCATGCACTGATCACGTCTATATCATGCACTGATCACGTGACTGATCATGCACTGATCACGTGGATGATCATGCACTGATCATGCGACTGATCATGCACTGATCACGTGGCTATCATGCACTGATCACGTGGCTGATCATGCAATGATCACGTAGCTACCATGTACTGGTCACGTGACTGATCATGCACTGATCACGTAATTGATCATGCACTGATCACGTGACTGATCATGCACTGATCACGTGACTGATCATGCACTGATCACGTGACTGATCATGCACTGATCACGTGGCTATCATGCACTGATCACGTGGCTGATCATGCAATGATCACGTAGCTACCATGTACTGGTCACGTGACTGATCATGCACTGATCACGTAACTGATCATGCACTGATCACGTGGCTGATCATGCACTGATCACGTGGCTGATCACTGATCATGCACTGATCACGTGACTGATCATGCACTGATCACGTGACTGATCATGCACTGATCACGTGCCTGATCATGCACTGATCACGTGACAAATCATGCACTGATCACATAGCTATCATGCACTGATCACCTGGCTGATCATGCACTGATCACGTGGCTGATCATGCACTGATACCGTGACTGAGCATGGACTGATCACATGACTATCATGTAGTGATCACGTGACTTAATGGCGCTGATCATGTGACTGATCATGCACTGATCATGTTTGCTATCATATACTGATCATGTGCCTCTGGAGGCAATAAACAAAGAGCTGAGTAGGCACGAATTATACAGTCAGCAGGCAATAATCATGGAACTCAGCTGTGAGGAATCATGCTGCTCAGCTGGCAATAATCAAGCAGCTGAGCAGGCAGGAATTACGCAGCACAGCTGGCAATTGTCAAGCAGATGACAGGCAGGAATCGTGCAGCTCAGCTGGCAATTGTCAAGCAGATGAGCAGACAGTAATCACGCAGCTCAGCAGGCCCTGATCACGTGACTGAGCAGGCACTGTTCACGTGGCTGATCATACACTGATCACGTGATGATCATGCACTGATCACTTGGATATCATGCACTGATCACGTGGCTGATCATACACTGTTCACGTGTCTGACCATGCACTGATCACGTGGCTGATCATACAGTGCTCAGGTAACTGATCATGCACTGATCACGTGGCTATCATGCACTGATCACGTGGCTGAACATGCACTGTTCACGTGGCTGATCACACACCTGTCACGTGACATATCATGCACTGATCACGTGGCACTCATGCACTGATCACGTGGCTGATCATACTCTGCTCACGTAACTCATCATGCACACATCACGTGGCTATCATGCACTGCTCACGTGGCTCGTCATGGAATGATCACGTAGCTACCATATACTGGTCACGTGACTGATCATGCACAGATCACGTAAATGATCATGCACTGTTCACGTGACTGATCATGTACTGATCACGTGACTGATCATGCACTGATCACGTGGCTATCATGCACTGCTCACGTGGCTGATCATGCAACGATCACGTAGCAACCATGTACTGGTCACGTGACTGATCATGCACTGATCACGTAATTGATCATGCACTGATCACGTGGCTCATCATGCACTGATCACGTGGCTGATCACACACGTATCACGTGACTGATCATGCACTGATCACGTGACTAATCATGCACTGATCACGTGGCTATCATGCACTGATCACGTGGATATCATGCACTGATCACGTGGCTGATCACACACTGATCACGTGACTGATCATGCACTGATCACGTGGCTGATCATGCACTGATCACGTGGCTACCATGTACTGATCACGTGACTGATCATGCACTGATCACATAACTGATCATGCACTGATCACGTGACTTATCATGCACTGATCATGTGACTGATCATGTGCTGATCATGTTTGGTGTCATACACTGATCATGTGCCTCTGGAGGCAATGAACATAGAGCTGAGTAGGCACGAATCAGTCAGCAGGCAATAATCATGGAACTCAGCTCTGAGAAATCATGCTGCTCAGCTGGCAATAATCAAGTAGATGAGCAGGCAGGAATTACGCAGCACAGGTGGCAATTGTCAAGCAGATGACAGGCAGGAATCGTGCAGCTCAGCTGGCAATTGTCAAGCAGATGAGCAGACAGTAATCACGCAGCTCAGCAGGCCCTGATCACGTGACTGAGCATGCACTGTTCACGTGGCTGATCATACACTGATCACGTGACTGATCATGCACTGATCACGTGACTGATCATGCACTGATCACGTGGCTATCATGCACTGATCACGTGGCTGATCATGCACTGATCACGGACTGATCATGCACTGATCACGGGCTATCATGCACTGACACATGACTGACATGCACTGATCACGTGGCTGATCATGCACTGATCACGTGACTGATCATGCACTGATCACGTGGCTATCATGCACTGATCACGTGGCTGATCATGCACTGATCACGTAGCTATCATGCACTGATCACGTGACTGATCATGCACTGATCACGTGGCTGATCATGCACTGATCACGTGGCTGATCATGCACTGATCACGTGACTGATCATGCACTGATCACGTGACTGATCATGCACTGATCACGTGACTGATCATGCACTGATCACGTGGCTATCATGCACTGATCACGTGGCTGATCATGCACTGATCACGTGGCTGATCATGCATGATCACGCAGCTACCATGCACTGGTCACATGACTGATCATGCACTGATCACGTGACTGATCATGCACTGATCACGTGGCTATCATGCACTACTCACGTGGCTGATCATGCAATGATCATGTAGCTACCATGTACTGGTCACGTGACTGATCATACACCCATCAGGTGACTGATCATGCACTGATCACGTGGCTATCATGCACTGATCACGTGACTGATCATGCACTGATCACGTCTATATCATGCACTGATCACATGACTGCCCATGCACTGATCACGTGGATGATCATACACTGATCATGTGACTGATCATGCACTGATCACGTGGCTGATCATGCACTGATACCGTGACTGAGCATGGACTGATCACATGACTATCATGTAGTGATCACGTGACTTAATGGCGCTGATCATGTGACTGATCATGCACTGATCATGTTTGCTATCATACACTGATCATGTGCCTCTGGAGGCAATAAACAAAGAGCTGAGTAGGCACGAATCAAACAGTCAGCAGGCAATAATCATGGAACTCAGGTGTGAGGAATCATGCTGCTCAGCTGGCAATAATCAAGCAGCTGAGCAGGCAGGAATTACGCAGCACAGCTGGCAATTGTCAAGCAGATGATCAGACAGTAATCACGCAGCTCAGCAGGCCCTGATCACGTGACTGAGCATGCACTGATCACGTGGCTGATCATGCACTGATCACGTGACTGATCATGCACTGATCACGTGGCTATCATGCACTGATCACGTGGCTGATCATACACTGATCACGTGACTGATCATGCACTGATCACGTGGCTGATCATGCACTGATCACGTGGCTGATCATGCACTGATCACGTGGCTGATCATGCACTGATCACGTGGCTGATCATGCACTGATCACGTGACTGATCATGCACTGATCACGTCTATCATGCACTGATCACGTGACTGATCATGCACTGATCACGTGGCTGATCATGCACTGATCACGTGACTGATCATGCACTGATCACGTGGCTATCATGCACTGCTCACGTGGCTGATCATGCAATGATCACGTAGCTACCATGTACTGGTCACGTGACTGATCATGCACTGATCACGTAACTGATCATGCACTGATCACGTGGCTGATCATGCACTGATCACGTGGCTGATCACTGATCATGCACTGATCACGTGACTGATCATGCACTGATCACGTGCCTGATCATGCACTGATCACGTGACAAATCATGCACTGATCACGTAGCTATCATGCACTGATCACGTGGCTGATCATGCACTGATCACGTGGCTGATCATGCACTGATACCGTGACTGAGCATGGACTGATCACATGACTATCATGTAGTGATCACGTGACTTAATGGCGCTGATCATGTGACTGATCATGCACTGATCATGTTTGCTATCATACACTGATCATGTGCCTCTGGAGGCAATAAACAAAGAGCTGAGTAGGCACGAATCATACAGTCAGCAGGCAATAATCATGGAACTCAGCTGTGAGGAATCATGCTGCTCAGCTGGCAATAATCAAGCAGCTGAGCAGGCAGGAATTACGCAGCACAGCTGGCAATTGTCAAGCAGATGACAGGCAGGAATCGTGCAGCTCAGCTGGCAATTGTCAAGCAGATGAGCAGACAGTAATCACGCAGCTCAGCAGGCCCTGATCACGTGACTGAGCATGCACTGTTCACGTGGCTGATCATACACTGATCACGTGATGATCATGCACTGATCACTTGGATATCATGCACTGATCACGTGGCTGATCATACACTGTTCACGTGTCTGACCATGCACTGATCACGTGGCTGATCATACACTGCTCACGTAACTGATCATGCACTGATCACGTGGCTATCATGCACTGATCACGTGGCTGAACATGCACTGTTCACGTGGCTGATCACACACCTGTCACGTGACATATCATGCACTGATCACGTGGCACTCATGCACTGATCACGTGGCTGATCATACTCTGCTCACGTAACTCATCATGCACACATCACGTGGCTATCATGCACTGCTCACGTGGCTCGTCATGGAATGATCACGTAGCTACCATATACTGGTCACGTGACTGATCATGCACAGATCACGTAAATGATCATGCACTGTTCACGTGACTGATCATGTACTGATCACGTGACTGATCATGCACTGATCACGTGGCTATCATGCACTGCTCACGTGGCTGATCATGCAACGATCACGTAGCAACCATGTACTGGTCACGTGACTGATCATGCACTGATCACGTAATTGATCATGCACTGATCACGTGGCTCATCATGCACTGATCACGTGGCTGATCACACATGTATCACGTGACTGATCATGCACTGATCACGTGGCTCTCATGCACTGATCACGTGGCTATCATGCACTGATCACGTGGATATCATGCACTGATCACGTGGCTGATCACACACGTATCACATGACTGATCATGCACTGATCACGTGGCTATCATGCACTGATCACGTGGCTATCATGCACTGATCACGTGGCTGATCATGCACTGATCACGTAGCTATCATGCACTGGTCACGTGACTGATCATGCACTGATCACGTAATTGATCATGCACTGATCACGTGACTGATCATGCACTGATCACGTGACTGATCATGCACTGATCACGTGACTGATCATGCACTGATCACGTGGCTATCATGCACTGATCACGTGGCTGATCATGCACTGATCACGTAGCTACCATGCACTGATCACGTGACTGATCATGCACTGATCACGTGACTGATCATGCACTGATCACGTGGCTGATCATGCACTGATCACGTGGCTGATCATGCACTGATCACGTGACTGATCATGCACTGATCACGTGACTGATCATGCACTGATCACGTGGCTATCATGCACTGATCACGTGGCTGATCATGCACTGATCACGTGCCTGATCATGCACTGATCACATGACTGATCATGCACTGATCACGTGACTGATCATGCACTGATCACGTGGCTATCATGCACTGATCACGTGGCTGATCATGCAATGATCACGTAGCTACCATGTACTGGTCACGTGACTGATCATGCACTGATCACGTGACTGATCATGCACTGATCACGTGGCTATCATGCACTGATCACGTGGCTGATCATGCACTGATCACGTGGCTGATCATGCACTGATCACGTGACTGATCATGCACTGATCACGTGGCTATCATGCACTGATCACGTGGCTGATCATGCACTGATCACGTGGCTGATCATGCACTGATCACGTGACTGATCATGCACTGATCACGTGACTGATCATGCACTGATCACGTGGCTATCATGCACTACTCACGTGGCTGATCATGCAATGATCATGTAGCTACCATGTACTGGTCACGTGACTGATCATACACTGATCAGGTGACTGATCATGCACTGATCACGTCTATATCATGCACTGATCACATGACTGCCCATGCACTGATCACGTGGATGATCATACACTAATCATGTGACAGATCATGCACTGATCACGTGGCTGATCATGCACTGATACCGTGACTGAGCATGGACTGATCACATGACTATCATGTAGTGATCACGTGACTTAATGGCGCTGATCATGTGACTGATCATGCGCTGATCATGTTTGCTATCATACACTGATCATGTGCCTCTGGAGGCAATAAACAAAGAGCTGAGTAGGCACGAATCAAACAGTCAGCAGGCAATAATCATGGAACTCAGCTGTGAGGAATCATGCTGCTCAGCTGGCAATAATCAAGCAGCTGAGCAGGCAGGAATTACGCAGCACAGCTGGCAATTGTCAAGCAGATGACAGGCAGGAATCGTGCAGCTCAGCTGGCAATTGTCAAGCAGATGAGCAGACAGTAATCACGCAGCTCAGCAGGCCCAGATCACGTGACTGAGCATGCACTGTTCACGTGGCTGATCATACACTGATCACGTGACTGATCATGCACTGATCACGTGGCTATCATGCACTGATCACGTGGCTGATCATACACTGTTCACGTGTCTGACCATGCACTGATCACGTGGCTGATCATACACTGCTCACGTAACTGATCATGCACTGATCACGTGGCTGATCATGCACTGATCACTGGCTGATCATGCACTGATCACGTGGCTGATCATGCACTGATCACGTGGCTGATCATGCACTGATCACGTGACTGATCATGCACTGATCACGTCTATATCATGCACTGATCACATGACTGATCATGCACTGATCACGTGGATGATCATGCACTGATCATGTGACTGATCATGCACTGATCACGTGGCTATCATGCACTGATCACGTGGCTGATCATGCACTGATCACGTAGCTACCATGTACTGGTCACGTGACTGATCATGCACTGATCACGTAATTGATCATGCACTGATCACGTGACTGATCATGCACTGATCACGTGAGTGATCATGCACTGATCACGTGACTGATCATGCACTGATCACGTGGCTATCATGCACTGCTCACGTGGCTGATCATGCAATGATCACGTAGCTACCATGTACTGGTCACGTGACTGATCATGCACTGATCACGTGACTGATCATGCACTGATCACGTGGCTGATCATGCACTGATCACGTGGCTGATCATGCACTGATCACGTGACTGATCATGCACTGATCACGTGACAAATCATGCACTGATCACATAGCTATCATGCACTGATCACCTGGCTGATCATGCACTGATCACGTGGCTGATCACTGATCATGCACTGATCACGTGACTGATCATGCACTGATCACGTGGCTGATCATGCACTGATACCGTGACTGAGCATGGACTGATCACATGACTATCATGTAGTGATCACGTGACTTAATGGCTCTGATCATGTGACTGATCATGCACTGATAATGTTTGCTATCATACACTGATCATGTGCCTCTGGAGGCAATAAACAAAGAGCTGAGTAGGCACGAATTATACAGTCAGCAGGCAATAATCATGGAACTCAGCTGTGAGGAATCATGCTGCTCAGCTGGCAATAATCAAGCAGCTAGCAGGCAGGAATTACGCAGCACAGCTGGCAATTGTCCAGCAGATGACAGGCAGGAATCGTGCAGCTCAGCTGGCAATTGTCAAGCAGATGAGCAGACAGTAATCACGCAGCTCAGCAGGCCCTGATCACGTGACTGAGCAGGCACTGTTCACGTGGCTGATCATACACTGATCACGTGATGATCATGCACTGATCACTTGGATATCATGCACTGATCACGTGGCTGATCATACACTGTTCACGTGTCTGACCATGCACTGATCACGTGGCTGATCATACACTGCTCACGTAACTGATCATGCACTGATCACGTGGCTATCATGCACTGATCACGTGGCTGAACATGCACTGTTCACGTGGCTGATCACACACCTGTCACGTGACATATCATGCACTGATCACGTGGCACTCATGCACTGATCACGTGGCTGATCATACTCTGCTCACGTAACTCATCATGCACACATCACGTGGCTATCATGCACTGCTCACGTGGCTCGTCATGGAATGATCACGTAGCTACCATATACTGGTCACGTGACTGATCATGCACAGATCACGTAAATGATCATGCACTGTTCACGTGACTGATCATGTACTGATCACGTGACTGATCATGCACTGATCACGTGGCTATCATGCACTGCTCACGTGGCTGATCATGCAACGATCACGTAGCAACCATGTACTGGTCACGTGACTGATCATGCACTGATCACGTAATTGATCATGCACTGATCACGTGGCTCATCATGCACTGATCACGTGGCTGATCACACATGTATCACGTGACTGATCATGCACTGATCACGTGGCTCTCATGCACTGATCACGTGGCTATCATGCACTGATCACGTGGATATCATGCACTGATCACGTGGCTGATCACACACGTATCACATGACTGATCATGCACTGATCACGTGGCTATCATGCACTGATCACGTGGCTATCATGCACTGATCACGTGGCTGATCATGCAATGATCACGTAGCTACCATGTACTGGTCACGTGACTGATCATGCACTGATCACGTAATTGATCATGCACTGATCACGTGACTGATCATGCACTGATCACGTGAGTGATCATGCACTGATCACGTGACTGATCATGCACTGATCACGTGGCTATCATGCACTGCTCACGTGGCTGATCATGCACTGATCACGTAGCTACCATATACTGGTCACGTGACTGATCATGCACTGATCACGTAATTGATCATGCACTGATCACGTGGCTGATCATGCACTGATCACGTGGCTGATCATGCACTGATCACGTGACTGATCATGCACTGATCACGTGACTGATCATGCACTGATCACGTGGCTATCATGCACTGATCACGTGGCTGATCATGCACTGATCACGTGCCTGATCATGCACTGATCACATGACTGATCATGCACTGATCACGTGACTGATCATGCACTGATCACGTGGCTATCATGCACTATCACGTGGCTGATCATGCAATGATCACGTAGCTACCATGTACTGGTCACGTGACTGATCATGCACTGATCACGTGACTGATCATGCACTGATCACGTGGCTATCATGCACTGATCACGTGGCTGATCATGCACTGATCACGTGCCTGATCATGCACTGATCACGTGACTGATCATGCACTGATCACGTGGCTATCATGCACTGATCACGTGGCTGATCATGCACTGATCACGTGGCTGATCATGCACTGATCACGTGACTGATCATGCACTGATCACGTGACTGATCATGCACTGATCACGTGGCTATCATGCACTACTCACGTGGCTGATCATGCAATGATCATGTAGCTACCATGTACTGGTCACGTGACTGATCATACACTGATCACGTGACTGATCATGCACTGATCACGTCTATATCATGCACTGATCACATGACTGCCCATGCACTGATCACGTGGATGATCATACACTGATCATGTGACAGATCATGCACTGATCACGTGGCTGATCATGCACTGATACCGTGACTGAGCATGGACTGATCACATGACTATCATGTAGTGATCACGTGACTTAATGGCGCTGATCATGTGACTGATCATGCGCTGATCATGTTTGCTATCATACACTGATCATGTGCCTCTGGAGGCAATAAACAAAGAGCTGAGTAGGCACGAATCAAACAGTCAGCAGGCAATAATCATGGAACTCAGGTGTGAGGAATCATGCTGCTCAGCTGGCAATAATCAAGCAGCTGAGCAGGCAGGAATTACGCAGCACAGCTGGCAATTGTCAAGCAGATGACAGGCAGGAATCGTGCAGCTCAGCTGGCAATTGTCAAGCAGATGAGCAGACAGTAATCACGCAGCTCAGCAGGCCCTGATCACGTGACTGAGCATGCACTGTTCACGTGGCTGATCATACACTGATCACGTGACTGATCATGCACTGATCACGTGGCTATCATGCACTGATCACGTGGCTGATCATACACTGATCACGTGACTGATCATGCACTGATCACGTGGCTATCATGCACTGATCACGTGGCTGATCATGCACTGATCACGTGGCTGATCATGCACTGATCACGTGGCTGATCATGCACTGATCACGTGACTGATCATGCACTGATCACGTGGCTGATCATGCACTGATCACGTGGCTATCATGCACTGATCACGTGGCTGATCATGCACTGATCACGTGACTGATCATGCACTGATCACTGGCTATCATGCACTCATCACTGGCTATCATGCACTGATCACGTGGCTGATCATGCACTGATCACGTGACTGATCATGCACTGATCACGTCTATATCATGCACTGATCACGTGACTGATCATGCACTGATCACGTGGATGATCATACACTGATCATGTGACTGATCATGCACTGATCACGTGGCTATCATGCACTGATCACGTGGCTGATCATGCACTGATCACGTAGCTATCATGCACTGATCACGTGACTGATCATGCACTGATCACGTAATTGATCATGCACTGATCACGTGACTTATCATGCACTGATCACGTGACTGATCATGCACTGATCACGTGACTGATCATGCACTGATCACGTGGCTATCATGCACTACTCACGTGGCTGATCATGCAATGATCATGTAGCTACCATGTACTGGTCACGTGACTGATCATACACCCATCAGGTGACTGATCATGCACTGATCACGTGGCTATCATGCACTGATCACGTGGCTGATCATGCACTGATCACGTGCCTGATCATGCACTGATCACGTGACAAATCATGCACTGATCACGTGGCTATCATGCACTGATCACGTGGCTGATCATGCACTGATCACGTGGCTGATCATGCACTGATACCGTGACTGAGCATGGACTGATCACATGACTATCATGTAGTGATCACGTGACTTAATGGCACTGATCATGTGACTGATCATGCACTGATCATGTTTGCTATCATACACTGATCATGTGCCTCTGGAGGCAATAAACAAAGAGCTGAGTAGGCACGAATCAAACAGTCAGCAGGCAATAATCATGGAACTCAGCTGTGAGGAATCATGCTGCTCAGCTGGCAATAATCAAGCAGCTGAGCAGGCAGGAATTACGCAGCACAGCTGGCAATTGTCAAGCAGATGAGCAGACAGTAATCACGCAGCTCAGCAGGCCCTGATCACGTGACTGAGCATGCACTGTTCACGTGGCTGATCATACACTGATCACGTGATGATCATGCACTGATCACGTGGATATCATGCACTGATCACGTGGCTGATCATACACTGTTCACGTGTCTGACCATGCACTGATCACGTGGCTGATCATACACTGCTCACGTAACTGATCATGCACTGATCACGTGGCTATCATGCACTGATCACGTGGCTGATCATGCACTGTTCACGTGGCTGATCACACACTGTCACGTGACATCATGCACTGATCACGTGGCACTCATGCACTGATCACGTGGCTGATCATACACTGATCACGTAACTGATCATGCACACATCACGTGGCTATCATGCACTGATCACGTGGCTGTCATGCAATGATCACGTAGCTACATATACTGATCACGTGACTGATCATGCACTGATCACGTAAATGATCATGCACTGATCACGTGACTGATCATGCACTGATCACGTGACTGATCATGCACTGATCACGTGGCTATCATGCACTGATCACGTGGCTGATCATGCACTGATCACGTGCCTGATCATGCACTGATCACATGACTGATCATGCACTGATCACGTGACTGATCATGCACTGATCACGTGGCTATCATGCACTACTCACGTGGCTGATCATGCAATGATCATGTAGCTACCATGTACAGGTCACGTGAATGATCATACACCCATCAGGTGACTGATCATGCACTGATCACGTGGCTATCATGCACTGATCACGTCTATATCATGCACTGATCACATGACTGCCCATGCACTGATCACGTGGATGATCATACACTAATCATGTGACAGATCATGCACTGATCACGTGGCTGATCATGCACTGATACCGTGACTGAGCATGGACTGATCACATGACTATCATGTAGTGATCACGTGACTTAATGGCGCTGATCATGTGACTGATCATGCGCTGATCATGTTTGCTATCATACACTGATCATGTGCCTCTGGAGGCAATAAACAAAGAGCTGAGTAGGCACGAATCAAACAGTCAGCAGGCAATAATCATGGAACTCAGCTGTGAGGAATCATGCTGCTCAGCTGGCAATAATCAAGCAGCTGAGCAGGCAGGAATTACGCAGCACAGCTGGCAATTGTCAAGCAGATGACAGGCAGGAATCGTGCAGCTCAGCTGGCAATTGTCAAGCAGATGAGCAGACAGTAATCACGCAGCTCAGCAGGCCCAGATCACGTGACTGAGCATGCACTGTTCACGTGGCTGATCATACACTGATCACGTGACTGATCATGCACTGATCACGTGGCTATCATGCACTGATCACGTGGCTGATCATACACTGTTCACGTGTCTGACCATGCACTGATCACGTGGCTGATCATACACTGCTCACGTAACTGATCATGCACTGATCACGTGGCTGATCATGCACTGATCACGTGGCTATCATGCACTGATCACGTGGCTGATCATGCACTGATCACGTGACTGATCATGCACTGATCACTGGCTATCATGCACTCATCAACTGGCTATCATGCACTGATCACGTGGCTGATCATGCACTGATCACGTGACTGATCATGCACTGATCACGTCTATATCATGCACTGATCACATGACTGATCATGCACTGATCACGTGGATGATCATGCACTGATCATGTGACTGATCATGCACTGATCACGTGGCTATCATGCACTGATCACGTGGCTGATCATGCAATGATCACGTAGCTACCATGTACTGGTCACGTGACTGATCATGCACTGATCACGTAATTGATCATGCACTGATCACGTGACTGATCATGCACTGATCACGTGAGTGATCATGCACTGATCACGTGACTGATCATGCACTGATCACGTGGCTATCATGCACTGCTCACGTGGCTGATCATGCAATGATCACGTAGCTACCATGTACTGGTCACGTGACTGATCATGCACTGATCACGTGACTGATCATGCACTGATCACGTGGCTGATCATGCACTGATCACGTGGCTGATCACTGATCATGCACTGATCACGTGACTGATCATGCACTGATCACGTGACTGATCATGCACTGATCACGGCCTGATCATGCACTGATCACGTGACTGATCATGCACTGATCACATAGCTATCATGAACTGATCACCTGGCTGATCATGCACTGATCACGTGGCTGATCATGCACTGATACCGTGACTGAGCATGGACTGATCACATGACTATCATGTAGTGATCACGTGACTTAATGGCGCTGATCATGTGACTGATCATGCACTGATCATGTTTGCTATCATACACTGATCATGTGCCTCTGGAGGCAATAAACAAAGAGCTGAGTAGGCACGAATCAAACAGTCAGCAGGCAATAATCATGGAACTCAGGTGAGGAATCATGCTGCTCAGCTGGCAATAATCAAGCAGCTGAGCAGGCAGGAATTACGCAGCACAGCTGGCAATTGTCAAGCAGATGACAGGCAGGAATCGTGCAGCTCAGCTGGCAATTGTCAAGCAGATGAGCAGACAGTAATCACGCAGCTCAGCAGGCCCTGATCACGTGACTGAGCATGCACTGTTCACGTGGCTGATCATACACTGATCACGTGATGATCATGCACTGATCACTTGGATATCATGCACTGATCACGTGGCTGATCATACACTGTTCACGTGTCTGACCATGCACTGATCACGTGGCTGATCATACACTGCTCACGTAACTGATCATGCACTGATCACGTGGCTATCATGCACTGATCACGTGGCTGAACATGCACTGTTCACGTGGCTGATCACACACCTGTCACGTGACATATCATGCACTGATCACGTGGCACTCATGCACTGATCACGTGGCTGATCATACTCTGCTCACGTAACTGATCATGCACACATCACGTGGCTATCATGCACTGCTCACGTGGCTCGTCATGGAATGATCACGTAGCTACCATATACTGGTCACGTGACTGATCATGCACTGATCACGTAAATGATCATGCACTGTTCACGTGACTGATCATGTACTGATCACGTGACTGATCATGCACTGATCACGTGGCTATCATGCACTGCTCACGTGGCTGATCATGCAACGATCACGTAGCAACCATGTACTGGTCACGTGACTGATCATGCACTGATCACGTAATTGATCATGCACTGATCACGTGGCTCATCATGCACTGATCACGTGGCTGATCACACACGTATCACGTGACTGATCATGCACTGATCACGTGACTGATCATGCACTGATCACGTGGCTATCATGCACTGATCACGTGGATATCATGCACTGATCACGTGGCTGATCACACACGATCACGTGACTGATCATGCACTGATCACGTGGCTGATCATGCACTGATCACGTGGCTGATCATGCACTGATCACGCAGCTACCATGTACTGGTCACGTGACTGATCATGCACTGATCACGTGACTGATCATGCACTGATCACTGGCTTATCATGCACTGATCATGTGACTGATCATGCACTGATCATGTTTGCTATCATACACTGATCATGTGCCTCTGGAGGCAATGAACAAAGAGCTGAGTAGGCACGAATCAGTCAGCAGGCAATAATCATGGAACTCAGCTGTGAGGAATCATGCTGCTCAGCTGGCAATAATCAAGCAGCTGAGCAGGCAGGAATTACGCAGCACAGTGGCAATTGTCAAGCAGATGACAGGCAGGAATCGTGCAGCTCAGCTGGCAATTGTCAAGCAGATGAGCAGACAGTAATCACGCAGCTCAGCAGGCCCTGATCACGTGACTGAGCATGCACTGTTCACGTGGCTGATCATACACTGATCACGTGACTGATCATGCACTGATCACGTGACTGATCATGCACTGATCACGTGGCTATCATGCACTGATCACGTGGCTGATCATGCACTGATCACAGGACTGATCATGCACTGATCACGGGCTATCATGCACTGACACATGACTGATCATGCACTGATCACGTGGCTGATCATGCACTGATCACGTGACTGATCATGCACTGATCACGTGGCTATCATGCACTGATCACGTGGCTGATCATGCAATGATCACGTAGCTACCATGCACTGATCACGTGACTGATCATGCACTGATCACGTAACTGATCATGCACTGATCACGTGACTGATCATGCACTGATCACGTGACTGATCATGCACTGATCACGTGGCTATCATGCACTGATCACGTGGCTGATCATGCACTGATCACGTAGCATCATGCACTGATCACGTGACTGATCATGCACTGATCACGTATCATGCACTGATCACGTGGCTGATCATGCACTGATCACGTGGCTGATCATGCACTGATCACGTGGCTGATCATGCACTGATCACGTGGCTATCATGCACTGATCACGTGGCTGATCACACTGATCACGTGACTGATCATGCACTGATCACGTGGCTATCATGCACTGATCACGTGGCTATCATGCACTGATCACGTGGCTGATCATGCACTGATCACGTAGCTATCATGTACTGTCACGTGACTGATCATGCACTGATCACGTAATTGATCATGCACTGATCACGTGACTGATCATGCACTGATCACGTGACTGATCATGCACTGATCACGTGACTGATCATGCACTGATCACGTGGCTATCATGCACTGATCACGTGGCTGATCATGCACTGATCACGTGGCTACCATGCACTGATCACGTGACTGATCATGCACTGATCACGTGACTGATCATGCACTGATCACGTGGCTGATCATGCACTGATCACGTGGCTGATCATGCACTGATCACGTGACTGATCATGCACTGATCACGTGACTGATCATGCACTGATCACGTGGCTATCATGCACTGATCACGTGGCTGATCATGCACTGATCACGTGCCTGATCATGCACTGATCACATGACTGATCATGCACTGATCACGTGACTGATCATGCACTGATCACGTGGCTATCATGCACTATCACGTGGCTGATCATGCAATGATCATGTAGCTACCATGTACTGGTCACGTGACTGATCATGCACTGATCACGTGACTGATCATGCACTGATCACGTGGCTATCATGCACTGATCACGTGGCTGATCATGCACTGATCACGTGCCTGATCATGCACTGATCACGTGACTGATCATGCACTGATCACGTGGCTATCATGCACTGATCACGTGGCTGATCATGCACTGATCACGTGGCTGATCATGCACTGATCACGTGACTGATCATGCACTGATCACGTGACTGATCATGCACTGATCACGTGGCTATCATGCACTATCACGTGGCTGATCATGCAATGATCATGTAGCTACCATGTACTGATCACGTGACTGATCATACACTGATCAGGTGACTGATCATGCACTGATCACGTCTATATCATGCACTGATCACATGACTGATCATGCACTGATCACGTGGATGATCATACACTGATCATGTGACAGATCATGCACTGATCACGTGGCTGATCATGCACTGATACAGTGACTGAGCATGGACTGATCACATGACTATCATGTAGTGATCACGTGACTTAATGGCGCTGATCATGTGACTGATCATGCACTGATCATGTTTGCTATCATACACTGATCATGTGCCTCTGGAGGCAATAAACAAAGAGCTGAGTAGGCACGAATCAAACAGTCAGCAGGCAATAATCATGGAACTCAGGTGTGAGGAATCATGCTGCTCAGCTGGCAATAATCAAGCAGCTGAGCAGGCAGGAATTACGCAGCACAGCTGATAATTGTCAAGCAGATGACAGGCAGGAATCGTGCAGCTCAGCTGGCAATTGTCAAGCAGATGAGCAGACAGTAATCACGCAGCTCAGCAGGCCCTGATCACGTGACTGAGCATGCACTGTTCACGTGGCTGATCATACACTGATCACGTGACTGATCATGCACTGATCACGTGGCTATCATGCACTGATCACGTGGCTGATCATACACTGATCACGTGTCTGACCATGCACTGATCACGTGGCTGATCATGCACTGATCACTGGCTGATCATGCACTGATCACGTGGCTGATCATGCACTGATCACGTGGCTGATCATGCACTGATCACGTGACTGATCATGCACTGATCACGTCTATATCATGCACTGATCACGTGACTGATCATGCACTGATCACGTGGCTGATCATGCACTGATCATGTGACTGATCATGCACTGATCACGTGGCTATCATGCACTGATCACGTGGCTGATCATGCAATGATCACGTAGCTACCATGTACTGATCACGTGACTGATCATGCACTGATCACGTAATTGATCATGCACTGATCACGTGACTGATCATGCACTGATCACGTGACTGATCATGCACTGATCACGTGACTGATCATGCACTGATCACGTGGCTATCATGCACTGCTCACGTGGCTGATCATGCAATGATCACGTAGCTACCATGTACTGGTCACGTGACTGATCATGCACTGATCACGTGACTGATCATGCACTGATCACGTGGCTGATCATGCACTGATCACGTGGCTGATCACTGATCATGCACTGATCACGTGACTGATCATGCACTGATCACGTGACTGATCATGCACTGATCACGTGGCTGATCATGCACTGATCACGTGACTGATCATGCACTGATCACGTGGCTATCATGCACTGATCACGTGACTGATCATGCACTGATCACGTGGCTGATCACTGATCATGCACTGATCACGTGACTGATCATGCACTGATCACGTGGCTGATCATGCACTGATACCGTGACTGAGCATGGACTGATCACATGACTATCATGTAGTGATCACGTGACTTAATGGCGCTGATCATGTGACTGATCATGCACTGATCATGTTTGCTATCATACACTGATCATGTGCCTCTGGAGGCAATAAACAAAGAGCTGAGTAGGCACGAATCAAACAGTCAGCAGGCAATAATCATGGAACTCAGCTGTGAGGAATCATGCTGCTCAGCTGGCAATAATCAAGCAGCTGAGCAGGCAGGAATTACGCAGCACAGCTGGCAATTGTCAAGCAGATGACAGGCAGGAATCGTGCAGCTCAGCTGGCAATTGTCAAGCAGATGAGCAGACAGTAATCACGCAGCTCAGCAGGCCCTGATCACGTGACTGAGCATGCACTGTTCACGTGGCTGATCATACACTGATCACGTGATGATCATGCACTGATCACTTGGATATCATGCACTGATCACGTGGCTGATCATACACTGTTCACGTGTCTGACCATGCACTGATCACGTGGCTGATCATACACTGCTCACGTAACTGATCATGCACTGATCACGTGGCTATCATGCACTGATCACGTGGCTGAACATGCACTGTTCACGTGGCTGATCACACACCTGTCACGTGACATATCATGCACTGATCACGTGGCACTCATGCACTGATCACGTGGCTGATCATACTCTGCTCACGTAACTCATCATGCACACATCACGTGGCTATCATGCACTGCTCACGTGGCTCGTCATGGAATGATCACGTAGCTACCATATACTGGTCACGTGACTGATCATGCACAGATCACGTAAATGATCATGCACTGTTCACGTGACTGATCATGTACTGATCACGTGACTGATCATGCACTGATCACGTGGCTATCATGCTCTGCTCACGTGGCTGATCATGCAACGATCACGTAGCAACCATGTACTGGTCACGTGACTGATCATGCACTGATCACGTAATTGATCCTGCACTGATCACGTGGCTCATCATGCACTGATCACGTGGCTGATCACACATGTATCACGTGACTGATCATGCACTGATCACGTGGCTCTCATGCACTGATCACGTGGCTATCATGCACTGATCACGTGGATATCATGCACTGATCACGTGGCTGATCACACACGTATCACATGACTGATCATGCACTGATCACGTGGCTATCATGCACTGATCACGTGGCTGATCATGCACTGATCACGTAGCTACCATGTACTGGTCACGTGACTGATCATGCACTGATCACGTGACTGATCATGCACTGATCACGTGACTGATCATGCACTGATCACGTGGCTGATCATGCACTGATCACGTGACTGATCATGCACTGATCACGTGGCTATCATGCACTGATCACGTGGCTGATCATGCACTGATCACGTAGCTACCATGCACTGATCACGTGACTGATCATGCACTGATCACGTAATTGATCATGCACTGATCACGTGGCTGATCATGCACTGATCACGTGGCTGATCATGCACTGATCACGTGACTGATCATGCACTGATCACGTGACTGATCATGCACTGATCACGTGGCTATCATGCACTGATCACGTGGCTGATCATGCACTGATCACGTGCCTGATCATGCACTGATCACATGACTGATCATGCACTGATCACGTGACTGATCATGCACTGATCACGTGGCTATCATGCACTACTCACGTGGCTGATCATGCAATGATCATGTAGCTACCATGTACTGGTCACGTGACTGATCATACACCCATCAGGTGACTGATCATGCACTGATCACGTGGCTATCATGCACTGATCACGTGGCTGATCATGCACTGATCACCTGCCTGGTCATGCACTGATCACGTGACAAATCATGCACTGATCACGTGGCTATCATGAACTGATCACGTGGCTGATCATGCACTGATCACGTGGCTGATCATGCACTGATACCGTGACTGAGCATGGACTGATCACATGACTATCATGTAGTGATCACGTGACTTAATGGCGCTGATCATGCGCTGATCATGTTTGCTATCATACACTGATCATGTGCCTCTGGAGGCAATAAACAAAGAGCTGAGTAGGCACGAATCAAACAGTCAGCAGGCAATAATCATGGAACTCAGGTGTGAGGAATCATGCTGCTCAGCTGGCAATAATCAAGCAGCTGAGCAGGCAGGAATTACGCAGCACAGCTGGCAATTGTCAAGCAGATGACAGGCAGGAATCGTGCAGCTCAGCTGGCAATTGTCAAGCAGATGAGCAGACAGTAATCACGCAGCTCAGCAGGCCCTGATCACGTGACTGAGCATGCACTGTTCACGTGGCTGATCATACACTGATCACGTGACTGATCATGCACTGATCACGTGGCTATCATGCACTGATCACGTGGCTGATCATACACTGATCACGTAACTGATCATGCACTGATCACGTGGCTATCATGCACTGATCACGTGGCTGATCATGCACTGATCACGTGGCTGATCATGCACTGATCACGTGGCTGATCATGCACTGATCACGTGACTGATCATGCACTGATCACGTGGCTGATCATGCACTGATCACGTGGCTATCATGCACTGATCACGTGGCTGATCATGCACTGATCACGTGACTGATCATGCACTGATCACTGGCTATCATGCACTCATCACTGGCTATCATGCACTGATCACGTGGCTGATCATGCACTGATCACGTGACTGATCATGCACTGATCACGTCTATATCATGCACTGATCACGTGACTGATCATGCACTGATCACGTGGATGATCATGCACTGATCATGTGACTGATCATGCACTGATCACGTGGCTATCATGCACTGATCACGTGGCTGATCATGCACTGATCACGTAGCTATCATGCACTGATCACGTGACTGATCATGCACTGATCACGTGGCTGATCATGCACTGATCACGTGACTTATCATGCACTGATCACGTGACTGATCATGCACTGATCACGTGACTGATCATGCACTGATCACGTGGCTATCATGCACTACTCACGTGGCTGATCATGCAATGATCATGTAGCTACCATGTACTGGTCACGTGACTGATCATACACCCATCAGGTGACTGATCATGCACTGATCACGTGGCTATCATGCACTGATCACGTGGCTGATCATGCACTGATCACGTGCCTGATCATGCACTGATCACGTGACTGATCATGCACTGATCACGTGGCTATCATGAACTGATCACGTGGCTGATCATGCACTGATCACGTGGCTGATCATGCACTGATACCGTGACTGAGCATGGACTGATCACATGACTATCATGTAGTGATCACGTGACTTAATGGCGCTGATCATGTGACTGATCATGCGCTGATCATGTTTGCTATCATACACTGATCATGTGCCTCTGGAGGCAATAAACAAAGAGCTGAGTAGGCACGAATCAAACAGTCAGCAGGCAATAATCATGGAACTCAGGTGTGAGGAATCATGCTGCTCAGCTGGCAATAATCAAGCAGCTGAGCAGGCAGGAATTACGCAGCACAGCTGGCAATTGTCAAGCAGATGACAGGCAGGAATCGTGCAGCTCAGCTGGCAATTGTCAAGCAGATGAGCAGACAGTAATCACGCAGCTCAGCAGGCCCAGATCACGTGACTGAGCATGCACTGTTCACGTGGCTGATCATACACTGATCACGTGACTGATCATGCACTGATCACGTGGCTATCATGCACTGATCACGTGGCTGATCATACACTGTTCACGTGTCTGACCATGCACTGATCACGTGGCTGATCATACACTGCTCACGTAACTGATCATGCACTGATCACGTGGCTGATCATGCACTGATCACGTGGCTGATCATGCACTGATCACGTGGCTGATCATGCACTGATCACGTGACTGATCATGCACTGATCACTGGCTATCATGCACTGAACTGGCTATCATGCACTGATCACGTGGCTGATCATGCACTGATCACGTGACTGATCATGCACTGATCACGTCTATATCATGCACTGATCACATGACTGATCATGCACTGATCACGTGGATGATCATGCACTGATCATGTGACTGATCATGCACTGATCACGTGGCTATCATGCACTGATCACGTGGCTGATCATGCAATGATCACGTAGCTACCATGTACTGGTCACGTGACTGATCATGCACTGATCACGTAATTGATCATGCACTGATCACGTGACTGATCATGCACTGATCACGTGACTGATCATGCACTGATCACGTGACTGATCATGCACTGATCACGTGGCTATCATGCACTGCTCACGTGGCTGATCATGCAATGATCACGTAGCTACCATGTACTGGTCACGTGACTGATCATGCACTGATCACGTGACTGATCATGCACTGATCACGTGGCTGATCATGCACTGATCACGTGGCTGATCATGCACTGATCACGTGACTGATCATGCACTGATCACGTGACTGATCATGCACTGATCACGTGACTGATCATGCACTGATCACGTGACTGATCATGCACTGATCACATAGCTATCATGCACTGATCACGTGGCTGATCATGCACTGATCACGTGGCTGATCATGCACTGATACCGTGACTGAGCATGGACTGATCACATGACTATCATGTAGTGATCACGTGACTTAATGGCGCTGATCATGTGACTGATCATGCACTGATCATGTTTGCTATCATACACTGATCATGTGCCTCTGGAGGCAATAAACAAAGAGCTGAGTAGGCACGAATCATACAGTCAGCAGGCAATAATCATGGAACTCAGCTGTGAGGAATCATGCTGCTCAGCTGGCAATAATCAAGCAGCTGAGCAGGCAGGAATTACGCAGCACAGCTGGCAATTGTCAAGCAGATGACAGGCAGGAATCGTGCAGCTCAGCTGGCAATTGTCAAGCAGATGAGCAGACAGTAATCACGCAGCTCAGCAGGCCCTGATCACGTGACTGAGCATGCACTGTTCACGTGGCTGATCATACACTGATCACGTGATGATCATGCACTGATCACTTGGATATCATGCACTGATCACGTGGCTGATCATACACTGTTCACGTGTCTGACCATGCACTGATCACGTGGCTGATCATGCACTGATCACGTGGCTGATCATGCACTGATCACGTGGCTATCATGCACTGATCACGTGGCTGATCATGCACTGATCACGTGACTGATCATGCACTGATCACGTGGCTATCATGCACTGATCACGTGGCTATCATGCACTGATCACGTGGCTGATCATGCACTGATCACGTGACTGATCATGCACTGATCACGTGACTGATCATGCACTGATCACGTGACTGATCATGCACTGATCACGTGGCTATCATGCACTGATCACGTGGCTGATCATGCACTGATCACGTAGCTATCATGCACTGATCACGTGACTGATCATGCACTGATCACGTGACTGATCATGCACTGATCACGTGGCTATCATGCACTGATCACGTGACTGATCATGCACTGATCACGTCTATATCATGCACTGATCACGTGACTGATCATGCACTGATCACGTGGCTGATCATGCACTGATCACGTGACTGATCATGCACTGATCACGTGGCTGATCATGCACTGATCACGTGACTGATCATGCACTGATCACGTGACTGATCATGCACTGATCACGTGACTGATCATGCACTGATCACGTGGCTATCATGCACTGATCACGTGGCTGATCATGCAATGATCACGTAGCTACCATGTACTGGTCACGTGACTGATCATGCACTGATCACGTGACTGATCATGCACTGATCACGTGGCTGATCATGCACTGATCACGTGGCTGATCATGCACTGATCACGTGACTGATCATGCACTGATCACGTGACTGATCATGCACTGATCACGTGACTGATCATGCACTGATCACGTGACTGATCATGCACTGATCACAGCTATCATGCACTGATCACGTGGCTGATCATGCACTGATCACGTGGCTGATCATGCACTGATACCGTGACTGAGCATGGACTGATCACATGACTATCATGTAGTGATCACGTGACTTAATGGCGCTGATCATGTGACTGATCATGCACTGATCATGTTTGCTATCATACACTGATCATGTGCCTCTGGAGGCAATAAACAAAGAGCTGAGTAGGCACGAATCATACAGTCAGCAGGCAATAATCATGGAACTCAGGTGTGAGGAATCATGCTGCTCAGCTGGCAATAATCAAGCAGCTGAGCAGGCAGGAATTACGCAGCACAGCTGGCAATTGTCAAGCAGATGACAGGCAGGAATCGTGCAGCTCAGCTGGCAATTGTCAAGCAGATGAGCAGACAGTAATCACGCAGCTCAGCAGGCCCTGATCACGTGACTGAGCATGCACTGTTCACGTGGCTGATCATACACTGATCACGTGACTGATCATGCACTGATCACGTGGATATCATGCACTGATCACGTGGCTGATCATACACTGTCACGTGACTGATCATGCACTGATCACGTGGCTGATCATGCACTGATCACGTGGCTGATCATGCACTGATCACGTGGCTGATCATGCACTGATCACGTGGCTATCATGCACTGATCACGTGGCTGATCATGCACTGATCACGTGATTGATCATGCACTGATCACGTGACTGATCATGCACTGATCACGTGGCTGATCATGCACTGATCACGTGACTGATCATGCACTGATCACGTGGCTATCATGCACTGCTCACGTGGCTGATCATGCAATGATCACGTAGCTACCATATACTGGTCACGTGACTGATCATGCACTGATCACGTAATTGATCATGCACTGATCACGTGGCTGATCATGCACTGATCACGTGGCTGATCATGCACTGATCACGTGACTGATCATGCACTGATCACGTGACTGATCATGCACTGATCACGTGGCTATCATGCACTGATCACGTGGCTGATCATGCACTGATCACGTGACTGATCATGCACTGATCACGTGACTGATCATGCACTGATCACGTGACTGATCATGCACTGATCACGTGGCTATCATGCACTGATCACGTGGCTGATCATGCACTGATCACGTAGCTACCATGCACTGATCACGTGACTGATCATGCACTGATCACGTGACTGATCATGCACTGATCACGTGGCTATCATGCACTGATCACGTGGCTGATCATGCACTGATCACGTGGCTGATCATGCACTGATCACGTGACTGATCATGCACTGATCACGTGGCTATCATGCACTGATCACGTGGCTGATCATGCACTGATCACGTGGCTGATCATGCACTGATCACGTGACTGATCATGCACTGATCACGTGACTGATCATGCACTGATCACGTGGCTATCATGCACTACTCACGTGGCTGATCATGCAATGATCATGTAGCTACCATGTACTGATCACGTGACTGATCATGCACTGATCACGTGACTGATCATGCACTGATCACGTCTATATCATGCACTGATCACATGACTGCCCATGCACTGATCACGTGGATGATCATACACTAATCATGTGACAGATCATGCACTGATCACGTGGCTGATCATGCACTGATACCGTGACTGAGCATGGACTGATCACATGACTATCATGTAGTGATCACGTGACTTAATGGCGCTGATCATGTGACTGATCATGCGCTGATCATGTTTGCTATCATACACTGATCATGTGCCTCTGGAGGCAATAAACAAAGAGCTGAGTAGGCACGAATCAAACAGTCAGCAGGCAATAATCATGGAACTCAGCTGTGAGGAATCATGCTGCTCAGCTGGCAATAATCAAGCAGCTGAGCAGGCAGGAATTACGCAGCACAGCTGGCAATTGTCAAGCAGATGACAGGCAGGAATCGTGCAGCTCAGCTGGCAATTGTCAAGCAGATGAGCAGACAGTAATCACGCAGCTCAGCAGGCCCAGATCACGTGACTGAGCATGCACTGTTCACGTGGCTGATCATACACTGATCACGTGACTGATCATGCACTGATCACGTGGCTATCATGCACTGATCACGTGGCTGATCATACACTGTTCACGTGTCTGACCATGCACTGATCACGTGGCTGATCATACACTGCTCACGTAACTGATCATGCACTGATCACGTGGCTGATCATGCACTGATCAGTGGCTGATCATGCACTGATCACGTGGCTGATCATACACTGATCACGTGACTGATCATGCACTGATCACTGGCTATCATGCACTCATTAACTGGCTATCATGCACTGATCACGTGGCTGATCATGCACTGATCACGTGACTGATCATGCACTGATCACGTCTATATCATGCACTGATCACATGACTGATCATGCACTGATCACGTGGATGATCATACACTGATCATGTGACTGATCATGCACTGATCACGTGGCTATCATGCACTGATCACGTGGCTGATCATGCAATGATCACGTAGCTACCATGTACTGGTCACGTGACTGATCATGCACTGATCACGTAATTGATCATGCACTGATCACGTGACTTATCATGCACTGATCACGTGACTGATCATGCACTGATCACGTGACTGATCATGCACTGATCACGTGGCTATCATGCACTACTCACGTGGCTGATCATGCAATGATCATGTAGCTACCATGTACTGGTCACGTGACTGATCATACACCCATCAGGTGACTGATCATGCACTGATCACGTGGCTATCATGCACTGATCACGTGGCTGATCATGCACTGATCACGTGCCTGATCATGCACTGATCACGTGACTGATCATGCACTGATCACGTGGCTATCATGCACTGATCACGTGGCTGATCATGCACTGATCACGTGGCTGATCATGCACTGATACCGTGACTGAGCATGGACTGATCACATGACTATCATGTAGTGATCACGTGACTTAATGGCGCTGATCATGTGACTGATCATGCACTGATCATGTTTGCTATCATACACTGATCATGTGCCTCTGGAGGCAATAAACAAAGAGCTGAGTAGGCACGAATCAAACAGTCAGCAGGCAATAATCATGGAACTCAGGTGTGAGGAATCATGCTGCTCAGCTGGCAATAATCAAGCAGCTAGGCAGGAAGGAATTACGCAGCACAGCTGATAATTGTCAAGCAGATGAGCAGACGGTAATCACGCAGCTCAGCAGGCCCAGATCACGTGACTGAGCATGCACTGTTCACGTGGCTGATCATACACTGATCACGTGACTGATCATGCACTGATCACGTGGCTATCATGCACTGATCACGTGGCTGATCATACACTGTTCACGTGTCTGACCATGCACTGATCACGTGGCTGATCATACACTGCTCACGTAACTGATCATGCACTGATCACGTGGCTGATCATGCACTGATCACGTGGCTATCATGCACTGATCACGTGGCTGATCATGCACTGATCACGTGACTGATCATGCACTGATCACTGGCTATCATGCACTCATCAACTGGCTATCATGCACTGATCACGTGGCTGATCATGCACTGATCACGTGACTGATCATGCACTGATCACGTCTATATCATGCACTGATCACATGACTGATCATGCACTGATCACGTGGATGATCATACACTGATCATGTGACTGATCATGCACTGATCACGTGGCTATCATGCACTGATCACGTGGCTGATCATGCACTGATCACGTAGCTACCATGTACTGGTCACGTGACTGATCATGCACTGATCACGTAATTGATCATGCACTGATCACGTGACTGATCATGCACTGATCACGTGAGTGATCATGCACTGATCACGTGACTGATCATGCACTGATCACGTGGCTATCATGCACTGCTCACGTGGCTGATCATGCAATGATCACGTAGCTACCATGTACTGGTCACGTGACTGATCATGCACTGATCACGTAATTGATCATGCACTGATCACGTGGCTGATCATGCACTGATCACGTGGCTGATCATGCACTGATCACGTGACTGATCATGCACTGATCACGTGACTGATCATGCACTGATCACGTGACTGATCATGCACTGATCACATAGCTATCATGAACTGATCACGTGGCTGATCATGCACTGATCACGTGGCTGATCATGCACTGATACCGTGACTGAGCATGGACTGATCACATGACTATCATGTAGTGATCACGTGACTTAATGGCGCTGATCATGTGACTGATCATGCACTGATCATGTTTGCTATCATACACTGATCATGTGCCTCTGGAGGCAATAAACAAAGAGCTGAGTAGGCACGAATCATACAGTCAGCAGGCAATAATCATGGAACTCAGCTGTGAGGAATCATGCTGCTCAGCTGGCAATAATCAAGCAGCTGAGCAGGCAGGAATTACGCAGCACAGCTGGCAATTGTCAAGCAGATGACAGGCAGGAATCGTGCAGCTCAGCTGGCAATTGTCAAGCAGATGAGCAGACAGTAATCACGCAGCTCAGCAGGCCCTGATCACGTGACTGAGCATGCACTGTTCACGTGGCTGATCATACACTGATCACGTGATGATCATGCACTGATCACTTGGATATCATGCACTGATCACGTGGCTGATCATACACTGTTCACGTGTCTGACCATGCACTGATCACGTGGCTGATCATACACTGCTCACGTAACTGATCATGCACTGATCACGTGGCTATCATGCACTGATCACGTGGCTGAACATGCACTGTTCACGTGGCTGATCACACACCTGTCACGTGACATATCATGCACTGATCACGTGGCACTCATGCACTGATCACGTGGCTGATCATACTCTGCTCACGTAACTCATCATGCACACATCACGTGGCTATCATGCACTGCTCACGTGGCTCGTCATGGAATGATCACGTAGCTACCATATACTGGTCACGTGACTGATCATGCACAGATCACGTAAATGATCATGCACTGTTCACGTGACTGATCATGTACTGATCACGTGACTGATCATGCACTGATCACGTGGCTGATCATGCATGATCACGTGACTGATCATGCACTGATCACGTGGCTGATCATGCACTGATCACGTGGCTGATCATGCACTGATCACGTGGCTATCATGCACTGATCACGTGGCTGATCACACACTATCACGTGACTGATCATGCACTGATCACGTGGCTATCATGCACTGATCACGTGGCTATCATGCACTGATCACGTGGCTGATCATGCACTGATCACGTGCTATCATGCACTGATCACGTGACTGATCATGCACTGATCACGTGGCTGATCATGCACTGATCACGTGACTGATCATGCACTGATCACGTGACTGATCATGCACTGATCACGTGACTGATCATGCACTGATCACGTGGCTATCATGCACTGATCACGTGGCTGATCATGCACTGATCACGTAGCTACCATGCACTGATCACGTGACTGATCATGCACTGATCACGTAATTGATCATGCACTGATCACGTGGCTGATCATGCACTGATCACGTGGCTGATCATGCACTGATCACGTGACTGATCATGCACTGATCACGTGACTGATCATGCACTGATCACGTGGCTATCATGCACTGATCACGTGGCTGATCATGCACTGATCACGTGCCTGATCATGCACTGATCACATGACTGATCATGCACTGATCACGTGACTGATCATGCACTGATCACGTGGCTATCATGCACTACTCACGTGGCTGATCATGCAATGATCATGTAGCTACCATGTACCGGTCAGTGACTGATCATACACCCATCAGGTGACTGATCATGCACTGATCACGTGGCTGATCATGCACTGATCACCTGCCTGATCATGCACTGATCACGTGACAAATCATGCACTGATCACATAGCTATCATGAACTGATCACCTGGCTGATCATGCACTGATCACGTGGCTGATCATGCACTGATACCGTGACTGAGCATGGACTGATCACATGACTATCATGTAGTGATCACGTGACTTAATGGCGCTGATCATGTGACTGATCATGCGCTGATCATGTTTGCTATCATACACTGATCATGTGCCTCTGGAGGCAATAAACAAAGAGCTGAGTAGGCACGAATCAAACAGTCAGCAGGCAATAATCATGGAACTCAGGTGTGAGGAATCATGCTGCTCAGCTGGCAATAATCAAGCAGCTGAGCAGGCAGGAATTACGCAGCACAGCTGGCAATTGTCAAGCAGATGACAGGCAGGAATCGTGCAGCTCAGCTGGCAATTGTCAAGCAGATGAGCAGACAGTAATCACGCAGCTCAGCAGGCCCAGATCACGTGACTGAGCATGCACTGTTCACGTGGCTGATCATACACTGATCACGTGACTGATCATGCACTGATCACGTGGCTATCATGCACTGATCACGTGGCTGATCATACACTGTTCACGTGTCTGACCATGCACTGATCACGTGGCTGATCATACACTGCTCACGTAACTGATCATGCACTGATCACGTGGCTGATCATGCACTGATCACGTGGCTATCATGCACTGATCACGTGGCTGATCATACACTGATCACGTGACTGATCATGCACTGATCACTGGCTATCATGCACTCATTAACTGGCTATCATGCACTGATCACGTGGCTGATCATGCACTGATCACGTGACTGATCATGCACTGATCACGTCTATATCATGCACTGATCACATGACTGATCATGCACTGATCACGGATGATCATGCACTGATCATGTGACTGATCATGCACTGATCACGTGGCTATCATGCACTGATCACGTGGCTGATCATGCAATGATCACGTAGCTACCATGTACTGGTCACGTGACTGATCATGCACTGATCACGTAATTGATCATGCACTGATCACGTGACTTATCATGCACTGATCACGTGAGTGATCATGCACTGATCACGTGACTGATCATGCACTGATCACGTGGCTATCATGCACTGATCACGTGGCTGATCATGCAATGATCACGTAGCTACCATGCTGGTCACGTGACTGATCATGCACTGATCACGTAACTGATCATGCACTGATCACGTGGCTGATCATGCACTGATCACGTGGCTGATCATGCACTGATCACGTGACTGATCATGCACTGATCACGTGACTGATCATGCACTGATCACGTGACTGATCATGCACTGATCACGTGACTGATCATGCACTGATCACATAGCTATCATGCACTGATCACGTGGCTGATCATGCACTGATCACGTGGCTGATCATGCACTGATACCGTGACTGAGCATGGACTGATCACATGACTATCATGTAGTGATCACGTGACTTAATGGCGCTGATCATGTGACTGATCATGCACTGATCATGTTTGCTATCATACACTGATCATGTGCCTCTGGAGGCAATAAACAAAGAGCTGAGTAGGCACGAATCATACAGTCAGCAGGCAATAATCATGGAACTCAGCTGTGAGGAATCATGCTGCTCAGCTGGCAATAATCAAGCAGCTGAGCAGGCAGGAATTACGCAGCACAGCTGGCAATTGTCAAGCAGATGACAGGCAGGAATCGTGCAGCTCAGCTGGCAATTGTCAAGCAGATGAGCAGACAGTAATCACGCAGCTCAGCAGGCCCTGATCACGTGACTGAGCATGCACTGTTCACGTGGCTGATCATACACTGATCACGTGATGATCATGCACTGATCACGTGGATATCATGCACTGATCACGTGGCTGATCATACACTGTTCACGTGTCTGACCATGCACTGATCACGTGGCTGATCATACACTGCTCACGTAACTGATCATGCACTGATCACGTGGCTATCATGCACTGATCACGTGGCTGTCATGCACTGATCACGTGGCTATCATACACTGATCACGTGACTGATCATGCACTGATCACGTGGCTGATCATGCACTGATCACGTGACTGATCATGCACTGATCACGTGACTGATCATGCACTGATCACGTGGCTATCATGCACTGCTCACGTGGCTGATCATGCAATGATCACGTAGCAACCATGTACTGGTCACGTGACTGATCATGCACTGATCACGTAATTGATCATGCACTGATCACGTGGCTGATCATGCACTGATCACGTGGCTGATCACACATGATCACGTGACTGATCATGCACTGATCACGTGGCTATCATGCACTGATCACGTGGCTATCATGCACTGATCACGTGGATATCATGCACTGATCACGTGGCTGATCACACACTATCACGTGACTGATCATGCACTGATCACGTGGCTATCATGCACTGATCACGTGGCTATCATGCACTGATCACGTGGCTGATCATGCACTGATCACGTAGCTATCATGCACTGATCACGTGACTGATCATGCACTGATCACGTGATTGATCATGCACTGATCACGTGACTGATCATGCACTGATCACGTGACTGATCATGCACTGATCACGTGACTGATCATGCACTGATCACGTGGCTATCATGCACTGATCACGTGGCTGATCATGCAATGATCACGTAGCTACCATGCTGATCACGTGACTGATCATGCACTGATCACGTGACTGATCATGCACTGATCACGTGACTGATCATGCACTGATCACGTGACTGATCATGCACTGATCACGTGGCTGATCATGCACTGATCACGTGCTATCATGCACTGATCACGTGACTGATCATGCACTGATCACGTGACTGATCATGCACTGATCACGTGACTGATCATGCACTGATCACGTGACTGATCATGCACTGATCACGTGGCTGATCACACATGATCACGTGACTGATCATGCACTGATCACGTGGCTATCATGCACTGATCACGTGGCTGATCATGCACTGATCACGTGGCTATCATGCACTGATCACGTGGCTGATCACACACTGATCACGTGACTGATCATGCACTGATCACGTGGCTATCATGCACTGATCACGTGGCTATCATGCACTGATCACGTGGCTGATCATGCACTGATCACGTAGCTATCATGCACTGATCACGTGACTGATCATGCACTGATCACGTGACTGATCATGCACTGATCACGTGACTGATCATGCACTGATCACGTGACTGATCATGCACTGATCACGTGACTGATCATGCACTGATCACGTGGCTATCATGCACTGATCACGTGGCTGATCATGCACTGATCACGTAGCTACCATGCACTGATCACGTGACTGATCATGCACTGATCACGTAACTGATCATGCACTGATCACGTGGCTGATCATGCACTGATCACGTGGCTGATCATGCACTGATCACGTGACTGATCATGCACTGATCACGTGACTGATCATGCACTGATCACGTGGCTATCATGCACTGATCACGTGGCTGATCATGCACTGATCACGTGACTGATCATGCACTGATCACTTGACTGATCATGCACTGATCACGTGACTGATCATGCACTGATCACGTGGCTATCATGCTCTACTCACGTGGCTGATCATGCAATGATCATGTAGCTAACATGTACCGGTCACGTGACTGATCATACACCCATCAGGTGACTGATCATGCACTGATCACGTGGCTGATCATGCACTGATCACGTGACTGATCATGCACTGATCACGTGACAATCATGCACTGATCACATAGCTATCATGAACTGATCACGTGGCTGATCATGCACTGATCACGTGGCTGATCATGCACTGATACCGTGACTGAGCATGGACTGATCACATGACTATCATGTAGTGATCACGTGACTTAATGGCGCTGATCATGTGACTGATCATGCGCTGATCATGTTTGCTATCATACACTGATCATGTGCCTCTGGAGGCAATAAACAAAGAGCTGAGTAGGCACGAATCAAACAGTCAGCAGGCAATAATCATGGAACTCAGGTGTGAGGAATCATGCTGCTCAGCTGGCAATAATCAAGCAGCTGAGCAGGCAGGAATTACGCAGCACAGCTGGCAATTGTCAAGCAGATGACAGGCAGGAATCGTGCAGCTCAGCTGGCAATTGTCAAGCAGATGAGCAGACAGTAATCACGCAGCTCAGCAGGCCCAGATCACGTGACTGAGCATGCACTGTTCACGTGGCTGATCATACACTGATCACGTGACTGATCATGCACTGATCACGTGGCTATCATGCACTGATCACGTGGCTGATCATACACTGTTCACGTGTCTGACCATGCACTGATCACGTGGCTGATCATACACTGCTCACGTAACTGATCATGCACTGATCACGTGGCTGATCATGCACTGATCAGTGGCTATCATGCACTGATCACGTGGCTGATCATGCACTGATCACGTGACTGATCATGCACTGATCATCTGGCTATCATGCACTCATCAACTGGCTATCATGCACTGATCACGTGGCTGATCATGCACTGATCACGTGACTGATCATGCACTGATCACGTCTATATCATGCACTGATCACGTGACTGATCATGCACTGATCACGTGGATGATCATGCACTGATCACGTGACTGATCATGCACTGATCACGTGGCTATCATGCACTGATCACGTGGCTGATCATGCAATGATCACGTAGCTACCATGTACTGGTCACGTGACTGATCATGCACTGATCACGTAATTGATCATGCACTGATCACGTGACTGATCATGCACTGATCACGTGACTGATCATGCACTGATCACGTGACTGATCATGCACTGATCACGTGGCTATCATGCACTGCTCACGTGGCTGATCATGCAATGATCACGTAGCTACCATGTACTGGTCACGTGACTGATCATGCACTGATCACGTGACTGATCATGCACTGATCACGTGGCTGATCATGCACTGATCACGTGGCTGATCATGCACTGATCACGTGACTGATCATGCACTGATCACGTGACTGATCATGCACTGATCACGTGACTGATCATGCACTGATCACGTGACTGATCATGCACTGATCACATGGCTATCATGAACTGATCACGTGGCTGATCATGCACTGATCACGTGGCTGATCATGCACTGATACCGTGACTGAGCATGGACTGATCACATGACTATCATGTAGTGATCACGTGACTTAATGGCGCTGATCATGTGACTGATCATGCACTGATCATGTTTGCTATCATACACTGATCATGTGCCTCTGGAGGCAATAAACAAAGAGCTGAGTAGGCACGAATCAAACAGTCAGCAGGCAATAATCATGGAACTCAGCTGTGAGGAATCATGCTGCTCAGCTGGCAATAATCAAGCAGCTGAGCAGGCAGGAATTACGCAGCACAGCTGGCAATTGTCAAGCAGATGACAGGCAGGAATCGTGCAGCTCAGCTGGCAATTGTCAAGCAGATGAGCAGACAGTAATCACGCAGCTCAGCAGGCCCTGATCACGTGACTGAGCATGCACTGTTCACGTGGCTGATCATACACTGATCACGTGATGATCATGCACTGATCACTTGGATATCATGCACTGATCACGTGGCTGATCATACACTGTTCACGTGTCTGACCATGCACTGATCACGTGGCTGATCATACACTGCTCACGTAACTGATCATGCACTGATCACGTGGCTATCATGCACTGATCACGTGGCTGAACATGCACTGTTCACGTGGCTGATCACACACCTGTCACGTGACATATCATGCACTGATCACGTGGCACTCATGCACTGATCACGTGGCTGATCATACTCTGCTCACGTAACTCATCATGCACACATCACGTGGCTATCATGCACTGCTCACGTGGCTCGTCATGGAATGATCACGTAGCTACCATATACTGGTCACGTGACTGATCATGCACAGATCACGTAAATGATCATGCACTGTTCACGTGACTGATCATGTACTGATCACGTGACTGATCATGCACTGATCACGTGGCTGATCATGCATGATCACGTGACTGATCATGCACTGATCACGTGGCTGATCATGCACTGATCACGTGGCTGATCATGCACTGATCACGTGGCTATCATGCACTGATCACGTGGCTGATCACACACGATCACGTGACTGATCATGCACTGATCACGTGGCTATCATGCACTGATCACGTGGCTATCATGCACTGATCACGTGGCTGATCATGCACTGATCACGTGACTGATCATGCACTGATCACGTGACTGATCATGCACTGATCACGTGACTGATCATGCACTGATCACGTGGCTATCATGCACTGATCACGTGGCTGATCATGCAATGATCACGTAGCTACCATGTACTGGTCACGTGACTGATCATGCACTGATCACGTGACTGATCATGCACTGATCACGTGGCTATCATGCACTGATCACGTGACTGATCATGCACTGATCACGTCTATATCATGCACTGATCACGTGACTGATCATGCACTGATCACGTGGCTGATCATGCACTGATCACGTGACTGATCATGCACTGATCACGTGGCTGATCATGCACTGATCACGTGACTGATCATGCACTGATCACGTGACTGATCATGCACTGATCACGTGACTGATCATGCACTGATCACGTGGCTATCATGCACTGATCACGTGGCTGATCATGCAATGATCACGTAGCTACCATGTACTGGTCACGTGACTGATCATGCACTGATCACGTGCTGATCATGCACTGATCACGTGGCTGATCATGCACTGATCACGTGGCTGATCATGCACTGATCACGTGACTGATCATGCACTGATCACGTGACTGATCATGCACTGATCACGTGACTGATCATGCACTGATCACGTGACTGATCATGCACTGATCACATGGCTATCATGCACTGATCACGTGGCTGATCATGCACTGATCACGTGGCTGATCATGCACTGATACCGTGACTGAGCATGGACTGATCACATGACTATCATGTAGTGATCACGTGACTTAATGGCACTGATCATGTGACTGATCATGCACTGATCATGTTTGCTATCATACACTGATCATGTGCCTCTGGAGGCAATAAACAAAGAGCTGAGTAGGCACGAATCAAACAGTCAGCAGGCAATAATCATGGAACTCAGCTGTGAGGAATCATGCTGCTCAGCTGGCAATAATCAAGCAGCTGAGCAGGCAGGAATTACGCAGCACAGCTGGCAATTGTCAAGCAGATGACAGGCAGGAATCGTGCAGCTCAGCTGGCAATTGTCAAGCAGATGAGCAGACAGTAATCACGCAGCTCAGCAGGCCCTGATCACGTGACTGAGCATGCACTGTTCACGTGGCTGATCATACACTGATCACGTGATGATCATGCACTGATCACGTGGATATCATGCACTGATCACGTGGCTGATCATACACTGTTCACGTGTCTGACCATGCACTGATCACGTGGCTGATCATACACTGCTCACGTAACTGATCATGCACTGATCACGTGGCTATCATGCACTGATCACGTGGCTGATCATGCACTGATCACGTGGCTATCATGCACTGGTCACGTGACTGATCATGCACTGATCACGTGAATGATCATGCACTGATCACGTGACTGATCATGCACTGATCACGTGACTGATCATGCACTGATCACGTGGCTATCATGCACTGCTCACGTGGCTGATCATGCAATGATCACGTAGCAACCATGTACTGGTCACGTGACTGATCATGCACTGATCACGTAATTGATCATGCACTGATCACGTGGCTGATCATGCACTGATCACGTGGCTGATCACACATGATCACGTGACTGATCATGCACTGATCACGTGGCTATCATGCACTGATCACGTGGCTATCATGCACTGATCACGTGGATATCATGCACTGATCACGTGGCTGATCACACACTATCACGTGACTGATCATGCACTGATCACGTGGCTATCATGCACTGATCACGTGGCTATCATGCACTGATCACGTGGCTGATCATGCACTGATCACGTAGCTACCATGCACTGATCACGTGACTGATCATGCACTGATCACGTAATTGATCATGCACTGATCACGTGACTGATCATGCACTGATCACGTGACTGATCATGCACTGATCACGTGACTGATCATGCACTGATCACGTGGCTATCATGCACTGATCACGTGGCTGATCATGCACTGATCACGTAGCTACCATGCACTGATCACGTGACTGATCATGCACTGATCACGTAATTGATCATGCACTGATCACGTGGCTGATCATGCACTGATCACGTGGCTGATCATGCACTGATCACGTGACTGATCATGCACTGATCACGTGACTGATCATGCACTGATCACGTGGCTATCATGCACTGATCACGTGGCTGATCATGCACTGATCACGTGCCTGATCATGCACTGATCACGTGACTGATCATGCACTGATCACGTGACTGATCATGCACTGATCACGTGGCTATCATGCACTGATCACGTGGCTGATCATGCACTGATCACGTAGCTACCATGTACTGGTCACGTGACTGATCATGCACTGATCACGTGACTGATCATGCACTGATCACGTGGCTATCATGCACTGATCACGTGGCTGATCATGCACTGATCACGTGACTGATCATGCACTGATCACGTGACTGATCATGCACTGATCACGTGGCTATCATGCACTGATCACGTGGCTGATCATGCACTGATCACGTGGCTGATCATGCACTGATACGTGACTGATCATGCACTGATCACGTGACTGATCATGCACTGATCACGTGGCTATCATGCACTACTCACGTGGCTGATCATGCAATGATCATGTAGCTACCATGTACTGGTCACGTGACTGATCATGCACTGATCAGGTGACTGATCATGCACTGATCACGTCTATATCATGCACTGATCACATGACTGCCCATGCACTGATCACGTGGATGATCATACACTAATCATGTGACAGATCATGCACTGATCACGTGGCTGATCATGCACTGATACCGTGACTGAGCATGGACTGATCACATGACTATCATGTAGTGATCACGTGACTTAATGGCGCTGATCATGTGACTGATCATGCGCTGATCATGTTTGCTATCATACACTGATCATGTGCCTCTGGAGGCAATAAACAAAGAGCTGAGTAGGCACGAATCAAACAGTCAGCAGGCAATAATCATGGAACTCAGGTGTGAGGAATCATGCTGCTCAGCTGGCAATAATCAAGCAGCTGAGCAGGCAGGAATTACGCAGCACAGCTGGCAATTGTCAAGCAGATGACAGGCAGGAATCGTGCAGCTCAGCTGGCAATTGTCAAGCAGATGAGCAGACAGTAATCACGCAGCTCAGCAGGCCCAGATCACGTGACTGAGCATGCACTGTTCACGTGGCTGATCATACACTGATCACGTGACTGATCATGCACTGATCACGTGGCTATCATGCACTGATCACGTGGCTGATCATACACTGTTCACGTGTCTGACCATGCACTGATCACGTGGCTGATCATACACTGCTCACGTAACTGATCATGCACTGATCACGTGGCTGATCATGCACTGATCACGTGGCTATCATGCACTGATCACGTGGCTGATCATGCACTGATCACGTGACTGATCATGCACTGATCACTGGCTATCATGCACTCATTAACTGGCTATCATGCACTGATCACGTGGCTGATCATGCACTGATCACGTGACTGATCATGCACTGATCACGTCTATATCATGCACTGATCACGTGACTGATCATGCACTGATCACGGATGATCATACACTGATCATGTGACTGATCATGCACTGATCACGTGGCTATCATGCACTGATCACGTGGCTGATCATGCACTGATCACGTAGCTACCATGTACTGGTCACGTGACTGATCATGCACTGATCACGTAATTGATCATGCACTGATCACGTGACTTATCATGCACTGATCACGTGACTGATCATGCACTGATCACGTGACTGATCATGCACTGATCACGTGGCTATCATGCACTACTCACGTGGCTGATCATGCAATGATCATGTAGCTACCATGTACTGGTCACGTGACTGATCATACACCCATCAGGTGACTGATCATGCACTGATCACGTGGCTATCATGCACTGATCACGTGGCTGATCATGCACTGATCACCTGCCTGGTCATGCACTGATCACGTGACTGATCATGCACTGATCACGTGGCTATCATGAACTGATCACGTGGCTGATCATGCACTGATCACGTGGCTGATCATGCACTGATACCGTGACTGAGCATGGACTGATCACATGACTATCATGTAGTGATCACGTGACTTAATGGCGCTGATCATGTGACTGATCATGCGCTGATCATGTTTGCTATCATACACTGATCATGTGCCTCTGGAGGCAATAAACAAAGAGCTGAGTAGGCACGAATCAAACAGTCAGCAGGCAATAATCATGGAACTCAGGTGTGAGGAATCATGCTGCTCAGCTGGCAATAATCAAGCAGCTGAGCAGGCAGGAATTACGCAGCACAGCTGGCAATTGTCAAGCAGATGACAGGCAGGAATCGTGCAGCTCAGCTGGCAATTGTCAAGCAGATGAGCAGACAGTAATCACGCAGCTCAGCAGGCCCAGATCACGTGACTGAGCATGCACTGTTCACGTGGCTGATCATACACTGATCACGTGACTGATCATGCACTGATCACGTGGCTATCATGCACTGATCACGTGGCTGATCATACACTGTTCACGTGTCTGACCATGCACTGATCACGTGGCTGATCATACACTGCTCACGTAACTGATCATGCACTGATCACGTGGCTGATCATGCACTGATCAGTGGCTATCATGCACTGATCACGTGGCTGATCATACACTGATCACGTGACTGATCATGCACTGATCACTGGCTATCATGCACTCATTAACTGGCTATCATGCACTGATCACGTGGCTGATCATGCACTGATCACGTGACTGATCATGCACTGATCACGTCTATATCATGCACTGATCACATGACTGATCATGCACTGATCACGTGGATGATCATACACTGATCATGTGACTGATCATGCACTGATCACGTGGCTATCATGCACTGATCACGTGGCTGATCATGCAATGATCACGTAGCTACCATGTACTGGTCACGTGACTGATCATGCACTGATCACGTAATTGATCATGCACTGATCACGTGACTTATCATGCACTGATCACGTGAGTGATCATGCACTGATCACGTGACTGATCATGCACTGATCACGTGGCTATCATGCACTGCTCACGTGGCTGATCATGCAATGATCACGTAGCTACCATGTACTGGTCACGTGACTGATCATGCACTGATCACGTGACTGATCATGCACTGATCACGTGGCTGATCATGCACTGATCACGTGACTGATCATGCACTGATCACGTGACTGATCATGCACTGATCACCTGCCTGGTCATGCACTGATCACGTGACAAATCATGCACTGATCACATAGCTATCATGAACTGATCACGTGGCTGATCATGCACTGATCACGTGGCTGATCATGCACTGATACCGTGACTGAGCATGGACTGATCACATGACTATCATGTAGTGATCACGTGACTTAATGGCGCTGATCATGTGACTGATCATGCACTGATCATGTTTGCTATCATACACTGATCATGTGCCTCTGGAGGCAATAAACAAAGAGCTGAGTAGGCACGAATCAAACAGTCAGCAGGCAATAATCATGGAACTCAGCTGTGAGGAATCATGCTGCTCAGCTGGCAATAATCAAGCAGCTGAGCAGGCAGGAATTACGCAGCACAGCTGGCAATTGTCAAGCAGATGACAGGCAGGAATCGTGCAGCTCAGCTGGCAATTGTCAAGCAGATGAGCAGACAGTAATCACGCAGCTCAGCAGGCCCTGATCACGTGACTGAGCATGCACTGTTCACGTGGCTGATCATACACTGATCACGTGATGATCATGCACTGATCACTTGGATATCATGCACTGATCACGTGGCTGATCATACACTGTTCACGTGTCTGACCATGCACTGATCACGTGGCTGATCATACACTGCTCACGTAACTGATCATGCACTGATCACGTGGCTATCATGCACTGATCACGTGGCTGAACATGCACTGTTCACGTGGCTGATCACACACCTGTCACGTGACATATCATGCACTGATCACGTGGCACTCATGCACTGATCACGTGGCTGATCATACTCTGCTCACGTAACTCATCATGCACACATCACGTGGCTATCATGCACTGCTCACGTGGCTCGTCATGGAATGATCACGTAGCTACCATATACTGGTCACGTGACTGATCATGCACAGATCACGTAAATGATCATGCACTGTTCACGTGACTGATCATGTACTGATCACGTGACTGATCATGCACTGATCACGTGGCTATCATGCTCTGCTCACGTGGCTGATCATGCAACGATCACGTAGCAACCATGTACTGGTCACGTGACTGATCATGCACTGATCACGTAATTGATCCTGCACTGATCACGTGGCTCATCATGCACTGATCACGTGGCTGATCACACATGTATCACGTGACTGATCATGCACTGATCACGTGGCTCTCATGCACTGATCACGTGGCTATCATGCACTGATCACGTGGATATCATGCACTGATCACGTGGCTGATCACACACGTATCACATGACTGATCATGCACTGATCACGTGGCTATCATGCACTGATCACGTGGCTATCATGCACTGATCACGTGGCTGATCATGCAATGATCACGTAGCTACCATGTACTGGTCACGTGACTGATCATGCACTGATCACGTAATTGATCATGCACTGATCACGTGACTGATCATGCACTGATCACGTGAGTGATCATGCACTGATCACGTGACTGATCATGCACTGATCACGTGGCTATCATGCACTGATCACGTGGCTGATCATGCACTGATCACGTAGCTACCATGCACTGATCACGTGACTGATCATGCACTGATCACGTAATTGATCATGCACTGATCACGTGGCTGATCATGCACTGATCACGTGGCTGATCATGCACTGATCACGTGACTGATCATGCACTGATCACGTGACTGATCATGCACTGATCACGTGGCTATCATGCACTGATCACGTGGCTGATCATGCACTGATCACGTGCCTGATCATGCACTGATCACATGACTGATCATGCACTGATCACGTGACTGATCATGCACTGATCACGTGGCTATCATGCACTATCACGTGGCTGATCATGCAATGATCATGTAGCTACCATGTACTGGTCACGTGACTGATCATGCACTGATCACGTGACTGATCATGCACTGATCACGTGGCTATCATGCACTGATCACGTGGCTGATCATGCACTGATCACGTGCCTGATCATGCACTGATCACGTGACTGATCATGCACTGATCACGTGGCTATCATGCACTGATCACGTGGCTGATCATGCACTGATCACGTGGCTGATCATGCACTGATACGTGACTGATCATGCACTGATCACGTGACTGATCATGCACTGATCACGTGGCTATCATGCACTACTCACGTGGCTGATCATGCAATGATCATGTAGCTACCATGAACAGGTCACGTGACTGATCATACACACATCAGGTGACGGATCATGCACTGATCACGTCTATATCATGCACTGATCACATGACTGCCCATGCACTGATCACGTGGATGATCATACACTAATCATGTGACAGATCATGCACTGATCACGTGGCTGATCATGCACTGATACCGTGACTGAGCATGGACTGATCACATGACTATCATGTAGTGATCACGTGACTTAATGGCGCTGATCATGTGACTGATCATGCGCTGATCATGTTTGCTATCATACACTGATCATGTGCCTCTGGAGGCAATAAACAAAGAGCTGAGTAGGCACGAATCAAACAGTCAGCAGGCAATAATCATGGAACTCAGGTGTGAGGAATCATGCTGCTCAGCTGGCAATAATCAAGCAGCTGAGCAGGCAGGAATTACGCAGCACAGCTGATAATTGTCAAGCAGATGACAGGCAGGAATCATGCAGCTCAGCTGGCAATTGTCAAGCAGATGAGCAGACAGTAATCACGCAGCTCAGCAGGCCCTGATCACGTGACTGAGCATGCACTGTTCACGTGGCTGATCATACACTGATCACGTGACTGATCATGCACTGATCACGTGGCTATCATGCACTGATCACGTGGCTGATCATACACTGTTCACGTGTCTGACCATGCACTGATCACGTGGCTGATCATACACTGCTCACGTAACTGATCATGCACTGATCACGTGGCTGATCATGCACTGATCACGTGGCTATCATGCACTGATCACGTGGCTGATCATGCACTGATCACGTGACTGATCATGCACTGATCACTGGCTATCATGCACTCATCAACTGGCTATCATGCACTGATCACGTGGCTGATCATACACTGATCACGTGACTGATCATGCACTGATCACGTCTATATCATGCACTGATCACATGACTGATCATGCACTGATCACGTGGATGATCATACACTGATCATGTGACTGATCATGCACTGATCACGTGGCTATCATGCACTGATCACGTGGCTGATCATGCACTGATCACGTAGCTATCATGTACTGGTCACGTGACTGATCATGCACTGATCACGTAATTGATCATGCACTGATCACGTGACTTATCATGCACTGATCACGTGACTGATCATGCACTGATCACGTGACTGATCATGCACTGATCACGTGGCTATCATGCACTACTCACGTGGCTGATCATGCAATGATCATGTAGCTACCATGTACTGGTCACGTGACTGATCATACACCCATCAGGTGACTGATCATGCACTGATCACGTGGCTATCATGCACTGATCACGTGGCTGATCATGCACTGATCACCTGCCTGGTCATGCACTGATCACGTGACAAATCATGCACTGATCACATAGCTATCATGAACTGATCACGTGGCTGATCATGCACTGATCACGTGGCTGATCATGCACTGATACCGTGACTGAGCATGGACTGATCACATGACTATCATGTAGTGATCACGTGACTTAATGGCGCTGATCATGTGACTGATCATGCGCTGATCATGTTTGCTATCATACACTGATCATGTGCCTCTGGAGGCAATAAACAAAGAGCTGAGTAGGCACGAATCAAACAGTCAGCAGGCAATAATCATGGAACTCAGGTGTGAGGAATCATGCTGCTCAGCTGGCAATAATCAAGCAGCTGAGCAGGCAGGAATTACGCAGCACAGCTGATAATTGTCAAGCAGATGACAGGCAGGAATCGTGCAGCTCAGCTGGCAATTGTCAAGCAGATGAGCAGACAGTAATCACGCAGCTCAGCAGGCCCAGATCACGTGACTGAGCATGCACTGTTCACGTGGCTGATCATACACTGATCACGTGACTGATCATGCACTGATCACGTGGCTATCATGCACTGATCACGTGGCTGATCATACACTGTTCACGTGTCTGACCATGCACTGATCACGTGGCTGATCATACACTGCTCACGTAACTGATCATGCACTGATCACGTGGCTGATCATGCACTGATCAGTGGCTATCATGCACTGATCACGTGGCTGATCATACACTGATCACGTGACTGATCATGCACTGATCACTGGCTATCATGCACTCATTAACTGGCTATCATGCACTGATCACGTGGCTGATCATGCACTGATCACGTGACTGATCATGCACTGATCACGTCTATATCATGCACTGATCACGTGACTGATCATGCACTGATCACGTGGATGATCATACACTGATCATGCGACTGATCATGCACTGATCACGTGGCTATCATGCACTGATCACGTGGCTGATCATGCACTGATCACGTAGCTACCATGTACTGGTCACGTGACTGATCATGCACTGATCACGTAATTGATCATGCACTGATCACGTGACTTATCATGCACTGATCACGTGACTGATCATGCACTGATCACGTGACTGATCATGCACTGATCACGTGGCTATCATGCACTGCTCACGTGGCTGATCATGCAATGATCACGTAGCTACCATGTACTGGTCACGTGACTGATCATGCACTGATCACGTGACTGATCATGCACTGATCACGTGGCTGATCATGCACTGATCACGTGACTGATCATGCACTGATCACGTGACTGATCATGCACTGATCACGTGCCTGATCATGCACTGATCACGTGACAAATCATGCACTGATCACATAGCTATCATGAACTGATCACCTGGCTGATCATGCACTGATCACGTGGCTGATCATGCACTGATACCGTGACTGAGCATGGACTGATCACATGACTATCATGTAGTGATCACGTGACTTAATGGCGCTGATCATGTGACTGATCATGCACTGATCATGTTTGCTATCATACACTGATCATGTGCCTCTGGAGGCAATAAACAAAGAGCTGAGTAGGCACGAATCAAACAGTCAGCAGGCAATAATCATGGAACTCAGCTGTGAGGAATCATGCTGCTCAGCTGGCAATAATCAAGCAGCTGAGCAGGCAGGAATTACGCAGCACAGCTGGCAATTGTCAAGCAGATGACAGGCAGGAATCGTGCAGCTCAGCTGGCAATTGTCAAGCAGATGAGCAGACAGTAATCACGCAGCTCAGCAGGCCCTGATCACGTGACTGAGCATGCACTGTTCACGTGGCTGATCATACACTGATCACGTGATGATCATGCACTGATCACTTGGATATCATGCACTGATCACGTGGCTGATCATACACTGTTCACGTGTCTGACCATGCACTGATCACGTGGCTGATCATACACTGCTCACGTAACTGATCATGCACTGATCACGTGGCTATCATGCACTGATCACGTGGCTGAACATGCACTGTTCACGTGGCTGATCACACACCTGTCACGTGACATATCATGCACTGATCACGTGGCACTCATGCACTGATCACGTGGCTGATCATACTCTGCTCACGTAACTCATCATGCACACATCACGTGGCTATCATGCACTGCTCACGTGGCTCGTCATGGAATGATCACGTAGCTACCATATACTGGTCACGTGACTGATCATGCACAGATCACGTAAATGATCATGCACTGTTCACGTGACTGATCATGTACTGATCACGTGACTGATCATGCACTGATCACGTGGCTATCATGCTCTGCTCACGTGGCTGATCATGCAACGATCACGTAGCAACCATGTACTGGTCACGTGACTGATCATGCACTGATCACGTAATTGATCCTGCACTGATCACGTGGCTCATCATGCACTGATCACGTGGCTGATCACACATGTATCACGTGACTGATCATGCACTGATCACGTGGCTCTCATGCACTGATCACGTGGCTATCATGCACTGATCACGTGGATATCATGCACTGATCACGTGGCTGATCACACACGTATCACATGACTGATCATGCACTGATCACGTGGCTATCATGCACTGATCACGTGGCTATCATGCACTGATCACGTGGCTGATCATGCAATGATCACGTAGCTACCATGTACTGGTCACGTGACTGATCATGCACTGATCACGTAATTGATCATGCACTGATCACGTGACTGATCATGCACTGATCACGTGACTGATCATGCACTGATCACGTGACTGATCATGCACTGATCACGTGGCTATCATGCACTGATCACGTGGCTGATCATGCACTGATCACGTAGCTACCATGCACTGATCACGTGACTGATCATGCACTGATCACGTGATTGATCATGCACTGATCACGTGGCTGATCATGCACTGATCACGTGGCTGATCATGCACTGATCACGTGACTGATCATGCACTGATCACGTGACTGATCATGCACTGATCACGTGGCTATCATGCACTGATCACGTGGCTGATCATGCACTGATCACGTGCCTGATCATGCACTGATCACATGACTGATCATGCACTGATCACGTGACTGATCATGCACTGATCACGTGGCTATCATGCACTACTCACGTGGCTGATCATGCAATGATCATGTAGCTACCATGTACCGGTCAGTGACTGATCATACACCCATCAGGTGACTGATCATGCACTGATCACGTGGCTATCATGCACTGATCACGTGGCTGATCATGCACTGATCACCTGCCTGGTCATGCACTGATCACGTGACAAATCATGCACTGATCACGTGGCTATCATGAACTGATCACCTGGCTGATCATGCACTGATCACGTGGCTGATCATGCACTGATACCGTGACTGAGCATGGACTGATCACATGACTATCATGTAGTGATCACGTGACTTAATGGCGCTGATCATGTGACTGATCATGCGCTGATCATGTTTGCTATCATACACTGATCATGTGCCTCTGGAGGCAATAAACAAAGAGCTGAGTAGGCACGAATCAAACAGTCAGCAGGCAATAATCATGGAACTCAGGTGTGAGGAATCATGCTGCTCAGCTGGCAATAATCAAGCAGCTGAGCAGGCAGGAATTACGCAGCACAGCTGATAATTGTCAAGCAGATGACAGGCAGGAATCGTGCAGCTCAGCTGGCAATTGTCAAGCAGATGAGCAGACAGTAATCACGCAGCTCAGCAGGCCCAGATCACGTGACTGAGCATGCACTGTTCACGTGGCTGATCATACACTGATCACGTGACTGATCATGCACTGATCACGTGGCTATCATGCACTGATCACGTGGCTGATCATACACTGTTCACGTGTCTGACCATGCACTGATCACGTGGCTGATCATACACTGCTCACGTAACTGATCATGCACTGATCACGTGGCTGATCATGCACTGATCACGTGGCTATCATGCACTGATCACGTGGCTGATCATGCACTGATCACGTGACTGATCATGCACTGATCACGTGGCTATCATGCACTCATTAACTGGCTATCATGCACTGATCACGTGGCTGATCATGCACTGATCACGTGACTGATCATGCACTGATCACGTCTATATCATGCACTGATCACATGACTGATCATGCACTGATCACGGATGATCATACACTGATCATGTGACTGATCATGCACTGATCACGTGGCTATCATGCACTGCTCACGTGGCTGATCATGCACTGATCACGTAGCTACCATGTACTGGTCACGTGACTGATCATGCACTGATCACGTAATTGATCATGCACTGATCACGTGACTTATCATGCACTGATCACGTGACTGATCATGCACTGATCACGTGACTGATCATGCACTGATCACGTGGCTATCATGCACTGATCACGTGGCTGATCATGCAATGATCACGTAGCTACCATGTACTGGTCACGTGACTGATCATGCACTGATCACGTGACTGATCATGCACTGATCACGTGGCTGATCATGCACTGATCACGTGGCTGATCATGCACTGATCACGTGCCTGATCATGCACTGATCACGTGACTGATCATGCACTGATCACGTGGCTATCATGAACTGATCACGTGGCTGATCATGCACTGATCACGTGGCTGATCATGCACTGATACCGTGACTGAGCATGGACTGATCACATGACTATCATGTAGTGATCACGTGACTTAATGGCGCTGATCATGTGACTGATCATGCACTGATCATGTTTGCTATCATACACTGATCATGTGCCTCTGGAGGCAATAAACAAAGAGCTGAGTAGGCACGAATCAAACAGTCAGCAGGCAATAATCATGGAACTCAGCTGTGAGGAATCATGCTGCTCAGCTGGCAATAATCAAGCAGCTGAGCAGGCAGGAATTACGCAGCACAGCTGGCAATTGTCAAGCAGATGACAGGCAGGAATCGTGCAGCTCAGCTGGCAATTGTCAAGCAGATGAGCAGACAGTAATCACGCAGCTCAGCAGGCCCTGATCACGTGACTGAGCATGCACTGTTCACGTGGCTGATCATACACTGATCACGTGATGATCATGCACTGATCACTTGGATATCATGCACTGATCACGTGGCTGATCATACACTGTTCACGTGTCTGACCATGCACTGATCACGTGGCTGATCATACACTGCTCACGTAACTGATCATGCACTGATCACGTGGCTATCATGCACTGATCACGTGGCTGAACATGCACTGTTCACGTGGCTGATCACACACCTGTCACGTGACATATCATGCACTGATCACGTGGCACTCATGCACTGATCACGTGGCTGATCATACTCTGCTCACGTAACTGATCATGCACACATCACGTGGCTATCATGCACTGCTCACGTGGCTCGTCATGGAATGATCACATAGCTACCATATACTGGTCACGTGACTGATCATGCACAGATCACGTAAATGATCATGCACTGTTCACGTGACTGATCATGTACTGATCACGTGACTGATCATGCACTGATCACGTGGCTATCATGCACTGCTCACGTGGCTGATCATGCAACGATCACGTAGCAACCATGTACTGGTCACGTGACTGATCATGCACTGATCACGTAATTGATCATGCACTGATCACGTGGCTCATCATGCACTGATCACGTGGCTGATCACACATGTATCACGTGACTGATCATGCACTGATCACGTGGCTCTCATGCACTGATCACGTGGCTATCATGCACTGATCACGTGGATATCATGCACTGATCACGTGGCTGATCACACACGTATCACATGACTGATCATGCACTGATCACGTGGCTATCATGCACTGATCACGTGGCTATCATGCACTGATCACGTGGCTGATCATGCAATGATCACGTAGCTACCATGCACTGATCACGTGACTGATCATGCACTGATCACGTAATTGATCATGCACTGATCACGTGACTGATCATGCACTGATCACGTGACTGATCATGCACTGATCACGTGACTGATCATGCACTGATCACGTGGCTATCATGCACTGATCACGTGGCTGATCATGCACTGATCACGTAGCTACCATGCACTGATCACGTGACTGATCATGCACTGATCACGTAACTGATCATGCACTGATCACGTGGCTGATCATGCACTGATCACGTGGCTGATCATGCACTGATCACGTGACTGATCATGCACTGATCACGTGACTGATCATGCACTGATCACGTGGCTATCATGCACTGATCACGTGGCTGATCATGCACTGATCACGTGCCTGATCATGCACTGATCACATGACTGATCATGCACTGATCACGTGACTGATCATGCACTGATCACGTGGCTATCATGCACTGATCACGTGGCTGATCATGCAATGATCATGTAGCTACCATGTACTGGTCAGTGACTGATCATGCACTGATCACGTGACTGATCATGCACTGATCACGTGGCTATCATGCACTGATCACGTGGCTGATCATGCACTGATCACGTGACTGATCATGCACTGATCACGTGACTGATCATGCACTGATCACGTGGCTATCATGCACTGATCACGTGGCTGATCATGCACTGATCACGTGGCTGATCATGCACTGATCACGTGACTGATCATGCACTGATCACGTGACTGATCATGCACTGATCACGTGGCTATCATGCACTACTCACGTGGCTGATCATGCAATGATCATGTAGCTACCATGTACAGGTCACGTGAATGATCATACACCCATCAGGTGACTGATCATGCACTGATCACGTGGCTATCATGCACTGATCACGAGACTGATCATGCACTGATCACGTCTATATCATGCACTGATCACATGACTGCCCATGCACTGATCACGTGGATGATCATACACTAATCATGTGACAGATCATGCACTGATCACGTGGCTGATCATGCACTGATACCGTGACTGAGCATGGACTGATCACATGACTATCATGTAGTGATCACGTGACTTAATGGCGCTGATCATGTGACTGATCATGCGCTGATCATGTTTGCTATCATACACTGATCATGTGCCTCTGGAGGCAATAAACAAAGAGCTGAGTAGGCACGAATCAAACAGTCAGCAGGCAATAATCATGGAACTCAGCTGTGAGGAATCATGCTGCTCAGCTGGCAATAATCAAGCAGCTGAGCAGGCAGGAATTACGCAGCACAGCTGGCAATTGTCAAGCAGATGACAGGCAGGAATCGTGCAGCTCAGCTGGCAATTGTCAAGCAGATGAGCAGACAGTAATCACGCAGCTCAGCAGGCCCAGATCACGTGACTGAGCATGCACTGTTCACGTGGCTGATCATACACTGATCACGTGACTGATCATGCACTGATCACGTGGCTATCATGCACTGATCACGTGGCTGATCATACACTGTTCACGTGTCTGACCATGCACTGATCACGTGGCTGATCATACACTGCTCACGTAACTGATCATGCACTGATCACGTGGCTGATCATGCACTGATCACGTGGCTATCATGCACTGTTCACGTGGCTGATCATACACTGATCACGTGACTGATCATGCACTGATCACTGGCTATCATGCACTGATCACTGGCTATCATGCACTGATCACGTGGCTGATCATGCACTGATCACGTGACTGATCATGCACTGATCACGTCTATATCATGCACTGATCACGTGACTGATCATGCACTGATCACGTGGATGATCATGCACTGATCACGTGACTGATCATGCACTGATCACGTGGCTATCATGCACTGATCACGTGGCTGATCATGCACTGATCACGTAGCTACCATGTACTGGTCACGTGACTGATCATGCACTGATCACGTAATTGATCATGCACTGATCACGTGACTGATCATGCACTGATCACGTGACTGATCATGCACTGATCACGTGACTGATCATGCACTGATCACGTGGCTATCATGCACTGATCACGTGGCTGATCATGCACTGATCACGTAGCTACCATGCACTGATCACGTGACTGATCATGCACTGATCACGTGACTGATCATGCACTGATCACGTGGCTGATCATGCACTGATCACGTGACTGATCATGCACTGATCACGTGACTGATCATGCACTGATCACGTGGCTATCATGCACTGATCACGTGGCTGATCATGCACTGATCACGTGGCTATCATGCACTGATCACGTGACTGATCATGCACTGATCACGTGGCTGATCATGCACTGATCACGTGACTGATCATGCACTGATCACGTGACTGATCATGCACTGATCACGTGACTGATCATGCACTGATCACGTGGCTATCATGCACTACTCACGTGGCTGATCATGCAATGATCATGTAGCTACCATGTACTGGTCACGTGACTGATCATACACCCATCAGGTGACTGATCATGCACTGATCACGTGGCTATCATGCACTGATCACGTGGCTGATCATGCACTGATCACGTGCCTGGTCATGCACTGATCACGTGACTGATCATGCACTGATCACGTGGCTGATCATGAACTGATCACGTGGCTGATCATGCACTGATCACGTGGCTGATCATGCACTGATACCGTGACTGAGCATGGACTGATCACATGACTATCATGTAGTGATCACGTGACTTAATGGCGCTGATCATGTGACTGATCATGCGCTGATCATGTTTGCTATCATACACTGATCATGTGCCTCTGGAGGCAATAAACAAAGAGCTGAGTAGGCACGAATCAAACAGTCAGCAGGCAATAATCATGGAACTCAGGTGTGAGGAATCATGCTGCTCAGCTGGCAATAATCAAGCAGCTGAGCAGGCAGGAATTACGCAGCACAGCTGGCAATTGTCAAGCAGATGAGCAGACAGTAATCACGCAGCTCAGCAGGCCCTGATCACGTGACTGAGCATGCACTGTTCACGTGGCTGATCATACACTGATCACGTGATGATCATGCACTGATCACTTGGATATCATGCACTGATCACGTGGCTGATCATACACTGTTCACGTGTCTGACCATGCACTGATCACGTGGCTGATCATACACTGCTCACGTAACTGATCATGCACTGATCACGTGGCTATCATGCACTGATCACGTGGCTGAACATGCACTGTTCACGTGGCTGATCACACACCTGTCACGTGACATATCATGCACTGATCACGTGGCACTCATGCACTGATCACGTGGCTGATCATACTCTGATCACGTAACTGATCATGCACACATCACGTGGCTATCATGCACTGCTCACGTGGCTGTCATGGAATGATCACGTAGCTACCATATACTGGTCACGTGACTGATCATGCACTGATCACGTAAATGATCATGCACTGTTCACGTGACTGATCATGCACTGATCACGTGACTGATCATGCACTGATCACGTGGCTATCATGCACTGCTCACGTGGCTGATCATGCAACGATCACGTAGCAACCATGTACTGGTCACGTGACTGATCATGCACTGATCACGTAATTGATCATGCACTGATCACGTGGCTCATCATGCACTGATCACGTGGCTGATCATGCACTGATCACGTGGCTATCATGCACTGATCACGTGGATATCATGCACTGATCACGTGGCTGATCACACGATCACGTGACTGATCATGCACTGATCACGTGACTGATCATGCACTGATCACGTGGCTGATCATGCACTGATCACGCAGCTACCATGCACTGATCACGTGACTGATCATGCACTGATCACATAATTGATCATGCACTGATCACGTGGCTTATCATGCACTGATCATGTGACTGATCATGCACTGATCATGTTTGGTGTCATACACTGATCATGTGCCTCTGGAGGCAATGAACAAAGAGCTGAGTAGGCACGATCAGTCAGCAGGCAATAATCATGGAACTCAGCTCTGAGAAATCATGCTGCTCAGCTGGCAATAATCAAGCAGCTGAGCAGGCAGGAATTACGCAGCACAGCTGGCAATTGTCAAGCAGATGACAGGCAGGAATCGTGCAGCTCAGCTGGCAATTGTCAAGCAGATGAGCAGACAGTAATCACGCAGCTCAGCAGGCCCTGATCACGTGACTGAGCATGCACTGTTCACGTGGCTGATCATACACTGATCACGTGACTGATCATGCACTGATCACGTGACTGATCATGCACTGATCACGTGGCTATCATGCACTGATCACGTGGCTGATCATGCACTGATCACGGACTGATCATGCACTGATCACGTGGCTATCATGCACTGATACATGACTGACATGCACTGATCACGTGGCTGATCATGCACTGATCACGTGACTGATCATGCACTGATCACGTGACTGATCATGCACTGATCACGTGGCTGATCATGCACTGATCACGTGGCTATCATGCACTGATCACGTGGCTGATCATGCATGATCACGTAGCTACCATGCACTGATCACGTGACTGATCATGCACTGATCACGTAACTGATCATGCACTGATCACGTGGCTGATCATGCACTGATCACGTGACTGATCATGCACTGATCACGTGGCTGATCATGCACTGATCACGTGACTGATCATGCACTGATCACGTGACTGATCATGCACTGATCACGTGACTGATCATGCACTGATCACGTGGCTGATCATGCACTGATCACGTGGCTGATCATGCACTGATCACGTGGCTGATCATGCATGATCACGCAGCTACCATGCACTGGTCACATGACTGATCATGCACTGATCACGTGACTGATCATGCACTGATCACGTGGCTATCATGCACTACTCACGTGGCTGATCATGCAATGATCATGTAGCTACCATGTACAGGTCACGTGAATGATCATACACCCATCAGGTGACTGATCATGCACTGATCACGTGGCTATCATGCACTGATCACGTCTATATCATGCACTGATCACATGACTGCCCATGCACTGATCACGTGGATGATCATACACTAATCATGTGACAGATCATGCACTGATCACGTGGCTGATCATGCACTGATACCGTGACTGAGCATGGACTGATCACATGACTATCATGTAGTGATCACGTGACTTAATGGCGCTGATCATGTGACTGATCATGCACTGATCATGTTTGCTATCATACACTGATCATGTGCCTCTGGAGGCAATAAACAAAGAGCTGAGTAGGCACGAATCAAACAGTCAGCAGGCAATAATCATGGAACTCAGGTGTGAGGAATCATGCTGCTCAGCTGGCAATAATCAAGCAGCTGAGCAGGCAGGAATTACGCAGCACAGCTGGCAATTGTCAAGCAGATGACAGGCAGGAATCGTGCAGCTCAGCTGGCAATTGTCAAGCAGATGAGCAGACAGTAATCACGCAGCTCAGCAGGCCCTGATCACGTGACTGAGCATGCACTGTTCACGTGGCTGATCATACACTGATCACGTGACTGATCATGCACTGATCACGTGGCTATCATGCACTGATCACGTGGCTGATCATACACTGTTCACGTGTCTGACCATGCACTGATCACGTGGCTGATCATACACTGCTCACGTAACTGATCATGCACTGATCACGTGGCTGATCATGCACTGATCACGTGGCTGATCATGCACTGATCACGTGGCTGATCATGCACTGATCACGTGACTGATCATGCACTGATCACTGGCTATCATGCACTGATCACTGGCTATCATGCACTGATCACGTGGCTGATCATGCACTGATCACGTGACTGATCATGCACTGATCACGTCTATATCATGCACTGATCACGTGACTGATCATGCACTGATCACGTGGATGATCATGCACTGATCACGTGACTGATCATGCACTGATCACGTGGCTATCATGCACTGATCACGTGGCTGATCATGCACTGATCACGTAGCTACCATGCACTGATCACGTGACTGATCATGCACTGATCACGTAATTGATCATGCACTGATCACGTGACTGATCATGCACTGATCACGTGACTGATCATGCACTGATCACGTGACTGATCATGCACTGATCATGTTTGCTATCATACACTGATCATGTGCCTCTGGAGGCAATAAACAAAGAGCTGAGTAGGCACGAATCAAACAGTCAGCAGGCAATAATCATGGAACTCAGGTGTGAGGAATCATGCTGCTCAGCTGGCAATAATCAAGCAGCTGAGCAGGCAGGAATTACGCAGCACAGCTGGCAATTGTCAAGCAGATGACAGGCAGGAATCGTGCAGCTCAGCTGGCAATTGTCAAGCAGATGAGCAGACAGTAATCACGCAGCTCAGCAGGCCCTGATCACGTGACTGAGCATGCACTGTTCACGTGGCTGATCATACACTGATCACGTGATGATCATGCACTGATCACGTGGATATCATGCACTGATCACGTGGCTGATCATACACTGATCACGTGTCTGACCATGCACTGATCACGTGGCTGATCATACACTGATCACGTAACTGATCATGCACTGATCACGTGGCTATCATGCACTGATCACGTGGCTGATCATGCACTGATCACGTGGCTGATCACACACTGATCACGTGACTATCATGCACTGATCACGTGGCACTCATGCACTGATCACGTGGCTGATCATACACTGATCACGTAACTGATCATGCACTGATCACGTGGCTATCATGCACTGCTCACGTGGCTGTCATGCAATGATCACGTAGCTACCATATACTGGTCACGTGACTGATCATGCACTGATCACGTAAATGATCATGCACTGATCACGTGACTGATCATGCACTGATCACGTGGCTATCATGCACTGATCACGTGGCTGATCATGCACTGATCACGTAGCTATCATGCACTGATCACGTGACTGATCATGCACTGATCACGTAATTGATCATGCACTGATCACGTGACTGATCATGCACTGATCACGTGACTGATCATGCACTGATCACGTGACTGATCATGCACTGATCACGTGGCTATCATGCACTATCACGTGGCTGATCATGCACTGATCATGTAGCTACCATGCACTGGTCACGTGACTGATCATACACTGATCACGTGACTGATCATGCACTGATCACGTGGCTATCATGCACTGATCACGTGGCTGATCATGCACTGATCACGTGCCTGATCATGCACTGATCACGTGACTGATCATGCACTGATCACGTGGCTATCATGCACTGATCACGTGGCTGATCATGCACTGATCACGTGGCTGATCATGCACTGATACGTGACTGATCATGCACTGATCACATGACTATCATGCACTGATCACGTGACTTAATGCACTGATCATGTGACTGATCATGCACTGATCATGTTTGCTATCATACACTGATCATGTGCCTCTGGAGGCAATAAACAAAGAGCTGAGTAGGCACGAATCAAACAGTCAGCAGGCAATAATCATGGAACTCAGGTGTGAGGAATCATGCTGCTCAGCTGGCAATAATCAAGCAGCTGAGCAGGCAGGAATTACGCAGCACAGCTGATAATTGTCAAGCAGATGACAGGCAGGAATCGTGCAGCTCAGCTGGCAATTGTCAAGCAGATGAGCAGACAGTAATCACGCAGCTCAGCATGCCCTGATCACGTGACTGATCATGCACTGTTCACGTGGCTGATCATGCACTGATCACGTGGCTGATCATGCACTGATCACGTGGCTGATCATGCACTGATCACGTGGCTGATCATGCACTGATCACGTGGCTATCATGCACTGATCACGTGGCTGATCATACACTGTCACGTGTCTGGTCACTGATCATGCACTGATCACGTGGCTGATCATGCACTGATCACGTGACTGATCATGCACTGATCACGTGCTGATCATGCACTGATCACGTGACTGATCATGCACTGATCACGTGGCTATCATGCACTGATCACGTGGCTGATCATGCACTGATCACGTGGCTGATCATGCACTGATACCGTGACTGAGCATGGACTGATCACATGACTATCATGTAGTGATCACGTGACTTAATGGCGCTGATCATGTGACTGATCATGCACTGATCATGTTTGCTATCATACACTGATCATGTGCCTCTGGAGGCAATAAACAAAGAGCTGAGTAGGCACGAATCAAACAGTCAGCAGGCAATAATCATGGAACTCAGCTGTGAGGAATCATGCTGCTCAGCTGGCAATAATCAAGCAGCTGAGCAGGCAGGAATTACGCAGCACAGCTGGCAATTGTCAAGCAGATGACAGGCAGGAATCGTGCAGCTCAGCTGGCAATTGTCAAGCAGATGAGCAGACAGTAATCACGCAGCTCAGCAGGCCCTGATCACGTGACTGAGCATGCACTGTTCACGTGGCTGATCATACACTGATCACGTGATGATCATGCACTGATCACTTGGATATCATGCACTGATCACGTGGCTGATCATACACTGTTCACGTGTCTGACCATGCACTGATCACGTGGCTGATCATACACTGCTCACGTAACTGATCATGCACTGATCACGTGGCTATCATGCACTGATCACGTGGCTGAACATGCACTGTTCACGTGGCTGATCACACACTGTCACGTGACATATCATGCACTGATCACGTGGCACTCATGCACTGATCACGTGGCTGATCATACACTGCTCACGTAACTGATCATGCACACATCACGTGGCTATCATGCACTGCTCACGTGGCTGTCATGGAATGATCACGTAGCTACCATATACTGGTCACGTGACTGATCATGCACTGATCACGTAAATGATCATGCACTGATCACGTGACTGATCATGCACTGATCACGTGACTGATCATGCACTGATCACGTGGCTATCATGCACTGCTCACGTGGCTGATCATGCAACGATCACGTAGCAACCATGTACTGGTCACGTGACTGATCATGCACTGATCACGTAATTGATCATGCACTGATCACGTGGCTCATCATGCACTGATCACGTGGCTGATCATGCACTGATCACGTGGCTGATCATGCACTGATCACGTGGATATCATGCACTGATCACGTGGCTGATCATGCACTGATCACGTGACTGATCATGCACTGATCACGTGGCTGATCATGCACTGATCACGTGGCTGATCATGCACTGATCACGTAGCTATCATGCACTGATCACGTGACTGATCATGCACTGATCACATGACTGATCATGCACTGATCACGTGGCTTATCATGCACTGATCATGTGACTGATCATGCACTGATCATGTTTGGTGTCATACACTGATCATGTGCCTCTGGAGGCAATGAACAAAGAGCTGAGTAGGCACGAATCAGTCAGCAGGCAATAATCATGGAACTCAGCTCTGAGGAATCATGCTGCTCAGCTGGCAATAATCAAGCAGCTGAGCAGGCAGGAATTACGCAGCACAGCTGGCAATTGTCAAGCAGATGACAGGCAGGAATCGTGCAGCTCAGCTGGCAATTGTCAAGCAGATGAGCAGACAGTAATCACGCAGCTCAGCAGGCCCTGATCACGTGACTGAGCATGCACTGTTCACGTGGCTGATCATACACTGATCACGTGACTGATCATGCACTGATCACGTGACTGATCATGCACTGATCACGTGGCTGATCATGCACTGATCACGTGGCTGATCATGCACTGATCACGGACTGATCATGCACTGATCACGTGGCTATCATGCACTGATACATGACTGACATGCACTGATCACGTGGCTGATCATGCACTGATCACGTGACTGATCATGCACTGATCACGTGACTGATCATGCACTGATCACGTGGCTGATCATGCACTGATCACGTGGCTATCATGCACTGATCACGTGGCTGATCATGCAATGATCACGTAGCTACCATGTACTGGTCACGTGACTGATCATGCACTGATCACGTAATTGATCATGCACTGATCACGTGGCTGATCATGCACTGATCACGTGACTGATCATGCACTGATCACGTGACTGATCATGCACTGATCACGTGACTGATCATGCACTGATCACGTGGCTATCATGCACTGATCACGTGGCTGATCATGCACTGATCACGTGGCTGATCATGCACTGATCACGTGGCTATCATGCACTGATCACGTGACTGATCATGCACTGATCACGTGACTGATCATGCACTGATCACGTGGCTATCATGCACTGATCACGTGGCTGATCATGCACTGATCACGTGGCTATCATGCACTGATCACGTGGCTGATCATGCACTGATCAGTGACTGATCATGCACTGATCACGTGGCTGATCATGCACTGATCACGTGACTGATCATGCACTGATCACGTGGCTATCATGCACTACTCACGTGGCTGATCATGCAATGATCATGTAGCTACCATGTACAGGTCACGTGAATGATCATACACCCATCAGGTGACTGATCATGCACTGATCACGTGGCTATCATGCACTGATCACGTGACTGATCATGCACTGATCACGTCTATATCATGCACTGATCACATGACTGCCCATGCACTGATCACGTGGATGATCATACACTAATCATGTGACAGATCATGCACTGATCACGTGGCTGATCATGCACTGATACCGTGACTGAGCATGGACTGATCACATGACTATCATGTAGTGATCACGTGACTTAATGGCGCTGATCATGTGACTGATCATGCGCTGATCATGTTTGCTATCATACACTGATCATGTGCCTCTGGAGGCAATAAACAAAGAGCTGAGTAGGCACGAATCAAACAGTCAGCAGGCAATAATCATGGAACTCAGGTGTGAGGAATCATGCTGCTCAGCTGGCAATAATCAAGCAGCTGAGCAGGCAGGAATTACGCAGCACAGCTGGCAATTGTCAAGCAGATGACAGGCAGGAATCGTGCAGCTCAGCTGGCAATTGTCAAGCAGATGAGCAGACAGTAATCACGCAGCTCAGCAGGCCCAGATCACGTGACTGAGCATGCACTGTTCACGTGGCTGATCATACACTGATCACGTGACTGATCATGCACTGATCACGTGGCTATCATGCACTGATCACGTGGCTGATCATACACTGTTCACGTGTCTGACCATGCACTGATCACGTGGCTGATCATACACTGCTCACGTAACTGATCATGCACTGATCACGTGGCTGATCATGCACTGATCAGTGGCTATCATGCACTGATCACGTGGCTGATCATGCACTGATCACGTGACTGATCATGCACTGATCATCTGGCTATCATGCACTCATCACTGGCTATCATGCACTGATCACGTGGCTGATCATGCACTGATCACGTGACTGATCATGCACTGATCACGTCTATATCATGCACTGATCACATGACTGATCATGCACTGATCACGTGGATGATCATACACTGATCATGTGACTGATCATGCACTGATCACGTGGCTATCATGCACTGATCACGTGGCTGATCATGCACTGATCACGTAGCTACCATGTACTGGTCACGTGACTGATCATGCACTGATCACGTAATTGATCATGCACTGATCACGTGACTGATCATGCACTGATCACGTGACTGATCATGCACTGATCACGTGGCTATCATGCACTGATCACGTGGCTGATCATGCAATGATCACGTAGCTACCATGTACTGGTCACGTGACTGATCATGCACTGATCACGTGACTGATCATGCACTGATCACGTGGCTGATCATGCACTGATCACGTGGCTGATCATGCACTGATCACGTGACTGATCATGCACTGATCACGTGACTGATCATGCACTGATCACGTGACTGATCATGCACTGATCACCTGCCTGATCATGCACTGATCACGTGACAAATCATGCACTGATCACATAGCTATCATGAACTGATCACGTGGCTGATCATGCACTGATCACGTGGCTGATCATGCACTGATACCGTGACTGAGCATGGACTGATCACATGACTATCATGTAGTGATCACGTGACTTAATGGCGCTGATCATGTGACTGATCATGCACTGATCATGTTTGCTATCATACACTGATCATGTGCCTCTGGAGGCAATAAACAAAGAGCTGAGTAGGCACGAATCATACAGTCAGCAGGCAATAATCATGGAACTCAGCTGTGAGGAATCATGCTGCTCAGCTGGCAATAATCAAGCAGCTGAGCAGGCAGGAATTACGCAGCACAGCTGGCAATTGTCAAGCAGATGACAGGCAGGAATCGTGCAGCTCAGCTGGCAATTGTCAAGCAGATGAGCAGACAGTAATCACGCAGCTCAGCAGGCCCTGATCACGTGACTGAGCATGCACTGTTCACGTGGCTGATCATACACTGATCACGTGATGATCATGCACTGATCACTTGGATATCATGCACTGATCACGTGGCTGATCATACACTGTTCACGTGTCTGACCATGCACTGATCACGTGGCTGATCATACACTGCTCACGTAACTGATCATGCACTGATCACGTGGCTATCATGCACTGATCACGTGGCTGAACATGCACTGTTCACGTGGCTGATCACACACCTGTCACGTGACATATCATGCACTGATCACGTGGCACTCATGCACTGATCACGTGGCTGATCATACTCTGCTCACGTAACTCATCATGCACACATCACGTGGCTATCATGCACTGCTCACGTGGCTCGTCATGGAATGATCACGTAGCTACCATATACTGGTCACGTGACTGATCATGCACAGATCACGTAAATGATCATGCACTGTTCACGTGACTGATCATGCACTGATCACGTGACTGATCATGCACTGATCACGTGGCTGATCATGCACTGATCACGTGACTGATCATGCACTGATCACGTGGCTATCATGCACTGATCACGTGGCTGATCATGCACTGATCACGTGGCTATCATGCACTGATCACGTGGCTGATCACACACGTATCACGTGACTGATCATGCACTGATCACGTGGCTATCATGCACTGATCACGTGGCTATCATGCACTGATCACGTGGCTGATCATGCACTGATCACGTGGCTATCATGCACTGATCACGTGACTGATCATGCACTGATCACGTGACTGATCATGCACTGTCACGTGACTGATCATGCACTGATCACGTGACTGATCATGCACTGATCACGTGGCTATCATGCACTGATCACGTGGCTGATCATGCAATGATCACGTAGCTACCATGTACTGGTCACGTGACTGATCATGCACTGATCACGTAATTGATCATGCACTGATCACGTGGCTGATCATGCACTGATCACGTGGCTGATCATGCACTGATCACGTGACTGATCATGCACTGATCACGTGACTGATCATGCACTGATCACGTGGCTATCATGCACTGATCACGTGGCTGATCATGCACTGATCACGTGGCTGATCATGCACTGATCACATGACTGATCATGCACTGATCACGTGACTGATCATGCACTGATCACGTGGCTATCATGCACTGATCACGTGGCTGATCATGCACTGATCATGTAGCTATCATGTACTGATCAGTGACTGATCATGCACTGATCACGTGACTGATCATGCACTGATCACGTGGCTATCATGCACTGATCACGTGGCTGATCATGCACTGATCACGTGCCTGATCATGCACTGATCACGTGACTGATCATGCACTGATCACGTGGCTATCATGCACTGATCACGTGGCTGATCATGCACTGATCACGTGGCTGATCATGCACTGATACGTGACTGATCATGCACTGATCACGTGACTGATCATGCACTGATCACGTGGCTATCATGCACTACTCACGTGGCTGATCATGCAATGATCATGTAGCTACCATGTACAGGTCACGTGAATGATCATACACCCATCAGGTGACTGATCATGCACTGATCACGTGGCTATCATGCACTGATCACGTGACTGATCATGCACTGATCACGTCTATATCATGCACTGATCACATGACTGCCCATGCACTGATCACGTGGATGATCATACACTAATCATGTGACAGATCATGCACTGATCACGTGGCTGATCATGCACTGATACCGTGACTGAGCATGGACTGATCACATGACTATCATGTAGTGATCACGTGACTTAATGGCGCTGATCATGTGACTGATCATGCGCTGATCATGTTTGCTATCATACACTGATCATGTGCCTCTGGAGGCAATAAACAAAGAGCTGAGTAGGCACGAATCAAACAGTCAGCAGGCAATAATCATGGAACTCAGGTGTGAGGAATCATGCTGCTCAGCTGGCAATAATCAAGCAGCTGAGCAGGCAGGAATTACGCAGCACAGCTGGCAATTGTCAAGCAGATGACAGGCAGGAATCGTGCAGCTCAGCTGGCAATTGTCAAGCAGATGAGCAGACAGTAATCACGCAGCTCAGCAGGCCCTGATCACGTGACTGAGCATGCACTGATCACGTGGCTGATCATACACTGATCACGTGGCTGATCATGCACTGATCACGTGGCTGATCATGCACTGATCACGTGACTGATCATGCACTGATCACGTGGCTGATCATGCACTGATCACGTGGCTGATCATGCACTGATCACGTGGCTGATCATGCACTGATCACGTGACTGATCATGCACTGATCACGTGGCTATCATGCACTGATCACTGGCTATCATGCACTGATCACGTGGCTGATCATGCACTGATCACGTGACTGATCATGCACTGATCACGTCTATATCATGCACTGATCACGTGACTGATCATGCACTGATCACGTGGATGATCATGCACTGATCATGTGACTGATCATGCACTGATCACGTGGCTGATCATGCACTGATCACGTGACTGATCATGCACTGATCACGTGACTGATCATGCACTGATCACGTGGCTATCATGCACTACTCACGTGGCTGATCATGCAATGATCATGTAGCTACCATGTACTGGTCACGTGACTGATCATGCACTGATCACGTGACTGATCATGCACTGATCACGTGGCTATCATGCACTGATCACGTGGCTGATCATGCACTGATCACGTGCCTGATCATGCACTGATCACGTGACTGATCATGCACTGATCACGTGGCTATCATGCACTGATCACTGGCTGATCATGCACTGATCACGTGGCTGATCATGCACTGATACCGTGACTGATCATGGACTGATCACATGACTATCATGCACTGATCACGTGACTTAATGGCACTGATCATGTGACTGATCATGCACTGATCATGTTTGCTATCATACACTGATCATGTGCCTCTGGAGGCAATAAACAAAGAGCTGAGTAGGCACGAATCAAACAGTCAGCAGGCAATAATCATGGAACTCAGGTGTGAGGAATCATGCTGCTCAGCTGGCAATAATCAAGCAGCTGAGCAGGCAGGAATTACGCAGCACAGCTGGCAATTGTCAAGCAGATGAGCAGACAGTAATCACGCAGCTCAGCAGGCACTGATCACGTGACTGATCATGCACTGATCACGTGGCTGATCATGCACTGATCACGTGACTGATCATGCACTGATCACGTGACTGATCATGCACTGATCACGTGGCTGATCATGCACTGATCACGTGGCTGATCATGCACTGATCACGTGGCTGATCATGCACTGATCACGTGACTGATCATGCACTGATCACATGACTATCATGCACTGATCACGTGACTTAATGCACTGATCATGTGACTGATCATGCACTGATCATGTTTGTTATCATACACTGATCATGTGCCTCTGGAGGCAATAAACAAAGAGCTGAGTAGGCACGAATCAAACAGTCAGCAGGCAATAATCATGGAACTCAGCTGTGAGGAATCATGCTGCTCATCTGGCAATAATCAAGCAGCTGATCAGGCAGGAATTACGCAGCACAGCTGATAATTGTCAAGCAGATGACAGGCAGGAATCGTGCAGCTCAGCTGGCAATTGTCAAGCAGATGAGCAGACAGTAATCACGCAGCTCATCATGCCCTGATCACGTGACTGATCATGCACTGATCACGTGGCTGATCATGCACTGATCACGTGGCTGATCATGCACTGATCACGTGGCTGATCATGCACTGATCACGTGGCTGATCATGCACTGATCACGTGGCTATCATGCACTGATCACGTGGCTGATCATACACTGTCACGTGTCTGACTGATCATGCACTGATCACGTGACTGATCATGCACTGATCACGTGACTGATCATGCACTGATCACGTGCTGATCATGCACTGATCACGTGACTGATCATGCACTGATCACGTGGCTATCATGCACTGATCACGTGGCTGATCATGCACTGATCACGTGGCTGATCATGCACTGATACCGTGACTGAGCATGGACTGATCACATGACTATCATGTAGTGATCACGTGACTTAATGGCGCTGATCATGTGACTGATCATGCACTGATCATGTTTGCTATCATACACTGATCATGTGCCTCTGGAGGCAATAAACAAAGAGCTGAGTAGGCACGAATCATACAGTCAGCAGGCAATAATCATGGAACTCAGCTGTGAGGAATCATGCTGCTCAGCTGGCAATAATCAAGCAGCTGAGCAGGCAGGAATTACGCAGCACAGCTGGCAATTGTCAAGCAGATGACAGGCAGGAATCGTGCAGCTCAGCTGGCAATTGTCAAGCAGATGAGCAGACAGTAATCACGCAGCTCAGCAGGCCCTGATCACGTGACTGAGCATGCACTGTTCACGTGGCTGATCATACACTGATCACGTGATGATCATGCACTGATCACTTGGATATCATGCACTGATCACGTGGCTGATCATACACTGTTCACGTGTCTGACCATGCACTGATCACGTGGCTGATCATACACTGCTCACGTAACTGATCATGCACTGATCACGTGGCTATCATGCACTGATCACGTGGCTGAACATGCACTGTTCACGTGGCTGATCACACACCTGTCACGTGACATATCATGCACTGATCACGTGGCACTCATGCACTGATCACGTGGCTGATCATACTCTGCTCACGTAACTCATCATGCACACATCACGTGGCTATCATGCACTGCTCACGTGGCTGTCATGGAATGATCACGTAGCTACCATATACTGGTCACGTGACTGATCATGCACTGATCACGTAAATGATCATGCACTGTTCACGTGACTGATCATGCACTGATCACGTGACTGATCATGCACTGATCACGTGGCTATCATGCACTGCTCACGTGGCTGATCATGCAACGATCACGTAGCAACCATGTACTGGTCACGTGACTGATCATGCACTGATCACGTAATTGATCATGCACTGATCACGTGGCTCATCATGCACTGATCACGTGGCTGATCATGCACTGATCACGTGGCTATCATGCACTGATCACGTGGATATCATGCACTGATCACGTGGCTGATCACACACTGATCACGTGACTGATCATGCACTGATCACGTGACTGATCATGCACTGATCACGTGGCTGATCATGCACTGATCACGCAGCTACCATGCACTGATCACATGACTGATCATGCACTGATCACATGACTGATCATGCACTGATCACGTGGCTTATCATGCACTGATCATGTGACTGATCATGTGCTGATCATGTTTGGTGTCATACACTGATCATGTGCCTCTGGAGGCAATGAACAAAGAGCTGAGTAGGCACGAATCAGTCAGCAGGCAATAATCATGGAACTCAGCTGTGAGAAATCATGCTGCTCAGCTGGCAATAATCAAGCAGCTGAGCAGGCAGGAATTACGCAGCACAGCTGGCAATTGTCAAGCAGATGACAGGCAGGAATCGTGCAGCTCAGCTGGCAATTGTCAAGCAGATGAGCAGACAGTAATCACGCAGCTCAGCAGGCCCTGATCACGTGACTGAGCATGCACTGTTCACGTGGCTGATCATACACTGATCACGTGACTGATCATGCACTGATCACGTGACTGATCATGCACTGATCACGTGGCTATCATGCACTGATCACGTGGCTGATCATACACTGATCACGGACTGATCATGCACTGATCACGTATCATGCACTGACTACATGACTGACATGCACTGATCACGTGGCTGATCATGCACTGATCACGTGACTGATCATGCACTGATCACGTGACTGATCATGCACTGATCACGTGGCTGATCATGCACTGATCACGTGGCTATCATGCACTGATCACGTGGCTGATCATGCAATGATCACGTAGCTACCATGTACTGGTCACGTGACTGATCATGCACTGATCACGTAATTGATCATGCACTGATCACGTGGCTGATCATGCACTGATCACGTGACTGATCATGCACTGATCACGTGACTGATCATGCACTGATCACGTGACTGATCATGCACTGATCACGTGGCTATCATGCACTGATCACGTGGCTGATCATGCACTGATCACGTGGCTGATCATGCACTGATCACGTGGCTATCATGCACTGATCACGTGACTGATCATGCACTGATCACGTGACTGATCATGCACTGATCACGTGGCTATCATGCACTGATCACGTGGCTGATCATGCACTGATCACGTAGCTATCATGCACTGATCACGTGGCTGATCATGCACTGATCACGTGACTGATCATGCACTGATCACGTGGCTGATCATGCACTGATCACGTGACTGATCATGCACTGATCACGTGGCTATCATGCACTACTCACGTGGCTGATCATGCAATGATCATGTAGCTACCATGTACAGGTCACGTGAATGATCATACACCCATCAGGTGACTGATCATGCACTGATCACGTGGCTATCATGCACTGATCACGTGACTGATCATGCACTGATCACGTCTATATCATGCACTGATCACATGACTGCCCATGCACTGATCACGTGGATGATCATACACTAATCATGTGACAGATCATGCACTGATCACGTGGCTGATCATGCACTGATACCGTGACTGAGCATGGACTGATCACATGACTATCATGTAGTGATCACGTGACTTAATGGCGCTGATCATGTGACTGATCATGCGCTGATCATGTTTGCTATCATACACTGATCATGTGCCTCTGGAGGCAATAAACAAAGAGCTGAGTAGGCACGAATCAAACAGTCAGCAGGCAATAATCATGGAACTCAGGTGTGAGGAATCATGCTGCTCAGCTGGCAATAATCAAGCAGCTGAGCAGGCAGGAATTACGCAGCACAGCTGGCAATTGTCAAGCAGATGACAGGCAGGAATCGTGCAGCTCAGCTGGCAATTGTCAAGCAGATGAGCAGACAGTAATCACGCAGCTCAGCAGGCCCAGATCACGTGACTGAGCATGCACTGTTCACGTGGCTGATCATACACTGATCACGTGACTGATCATGCACTGATCACGTGGCTATCATGCACTGATCACGTGGCTGATCATACACTGTTCACGTGTCTGACCATGCACTGATCACGTGGCTGATCATACACTGCTCACGTAACTGATCATGCACTGATCACGTGGCTGATCATGCACTGATCAGTGGCTATCATGCACTGATCACGTGGCTGATCATACACTGATCACGTGACTGATCATGCACTGATCACTGGCTATCATGCACTCATCAACTGGCTATCATGCACTGATCACGTGGCTGATCATGCACTGATCACGTGACTGATCATGCACTGATCACGTCTATATCATGCACTGATCACATGACTGATCATGCACTGATCACGTGGATGATCATGCACTGATCATGTGACTGATCATGCACTGATCACGTGGCTATCATGCACTGCTCACGTGGCTGATCATGCAATGATCACGTAGCTACCATGTACTGGTCACGTGACTGATCATGCACTGATCACGTAATTGATCATGCACTGATCACGTGACTGATCATGCACTGATCACGTGACTGATCATGCACTGATCACGTGACTGATCATGCACTGATCACGTGGCTATCATGCACTGCTCACGTGGCTGATCATGCAATGATCACGTAGCTACCATGTACTGGTCACGTGACTGATCATGCACTGATCACGTGATTGATCATGCACTGATCACGTGGCTGATCATGCACTGATCACGTGGCTGATCATGCACTGATCACGTGACTGATCATGCACTGATCACGTGACTGATCATGCACTGATCACGTGACTGATCATGCACTGATCACGTGACTGATCATGCACTGATCACGTGACTGATCATGAACTGATCACGTGGCTGATCATGCACTGATCACGTGGCTGATCATGCACTGATACCGTGACTGAGCATGGACTGATCACATGACTATCATGTAGTGATCACGTGACTTAATGGCGCTGATCATGTGACTGATCATGCACTGATCATGTTTGCTATCATACACTGATCATGTGCCTCTGGAGGCAATAAACAAAGAGCTGAGTAGGCACGAATCAAACAGTCAGCAGGCAATAATCATGGAACTCAGCTGTGAGGAATCATGCTGCTCAGCTGGCAATAATCAAGCAGCTGAGCAGGCAGGAATTACGCAGCACAGCTGGCAATTGTCAAGCAGATGACAGGCAGGAATCGTGCAGCTCAGCTGGCAATTGTCAAGCAGATGAGCAGACAGTAATCACGCAGCTCAGCAGGCCCTGATCACGTGACTGAGCATGCACTGTTCACGTGGCTGATCATACACTGATCACGTGATGATCATGCACTGATCACTTGGATATCATGCACTGATCACGTGGCTGATCATACACTGTTCACGTGTCTGACCATGCACTGATCACGTGGCTGATCATACACTGCTCACGTAACTGATCATGCACTGATCACGTGGCTATCATGCACTGATCACGTGGCTGAACATGCACTGTTCACGTGGCTGATCACACACCTGTCACGTGACATATCATGCACTGATCACGTGGCACTCATGCACTGATCACGTGGCTGATCATACACTGCTCACGTGGCTCGTCATGCAATGATCACGTAGCTACCATATACTGGTCACGTGACTGATCATGCACTGATCACGTAAATGATCATGCACTGATCACGTGACTGATCATGCACTGATCACGTGACTGATCATGCACTGATCACGTGGCTATCATGCACTGATCACGTGGCTGATCATGCACTGATCACGTAGCAACCATGTACTGGTCACGTGACTGATCATGCACTGATCACGTAATTGATCATGCACTGATCACGTGGCTCATCATGCACTGATCACGTGGCTGATCACACATGATCACGTGACTGATCATGCACTGATCACGTGGCTCTCATGCACTGATCACGTGGCTATCATGCACTGATCACGTGGATATCATGCACTGATCACGTGGCTGATCACACACGTATCACATGACTGATCATGCACTGATCACGTGGCTATCATGCACTGATCACGTGGCTATCATGCACTGATCACGTGGCTGATCATGCACTGATCACGTAGCTATCATGCACTGATCACGTGACTGATCATGCACTGATCACGTGGCTGATCATGCACTGATCACGTGACTGATCATGCACTGATCACGTGACTGATCATGCACTGATCACGTGACTGATCATGCACTGATCACGTGGCTATCATGCACTACTCACGTGGCTGATCATGCAATGATCATGTAGCTACCATGTACTGGTCACGTGACTGATCATACACCCATCAGGTGACTGATCATGCACTGATCACGTGGCTATCATGCACTGATCACGTGGCTGATCATGCACTGATCACGTGCCTGATCATGCACTGATCACGTGACTGATCATGCACTGATCACGTGGCTATCATGCACTGATCACGTGGCTGATCATGCACTGATCACGTGGCTGATCATGCACTGATACCGTGACTGAGCATGGACTGATCACATGACTATCATGTAGTGATCACGTGACTTAATGGCGCTGATCATGTGACTGATCATGCGCTGATCATGTTTGCTATCATACACTGATCATGTGCCTCTGGAGGCAATAAACAAAGAGCTGAGTAGGCACGAATCAAACAGTCAGCAGGCAATAATCATGGAACTCAGGTGTGAGGAATCATGCTGCTCAGCTGGCAATAATCAAGCAGCTGAGCAGGCAGGAATTACGCAGCACAGCTGGCAATTGTCAAGCAGATGACAGGCAGGAATCGTGCAGCTCAGCTGGCAATTGTCAAGCAGATGAGCAGACAGTAATCACGCAGCTCAGCAGGCCCAGATCACGTGACTGAGCATGCACTGTTCACGTGGCTGATCATACACTGATCACGTGACTGATCATGCACTGATCACGTGGCTATCATGCACTGATCACGTGGCTGATCATACACTGTTCACGTGTCTGACCATGCACTGATCACGTGGCTGATCATACACTGCTCACGTAACTGATCATGCACTGATCACGTGGCTGATCATGCACTGATCAGTGGCTGATCATGCACTGATCACGTGGCTGATCATACACTGATCACGTGACTGATCATGCACTGATCACTGGCTATCATGCACTGATCACTGGCTATCATGCACTGATCACGTGGCTGATCATGCACTGATCACGTGACTGATCATGCACTGATCACGTCTATATCATGCACTGATCACGTGACTGATCATGCACTGATCACGTGGATGATCATGCACTGATCACGTGACTGATCATGCACTGATCACGTGGCTATCATGCACTGATCACGTGGCTGATCATGCACTGATCACGTAGCTACCATGTACTGATCACGTGACTGATCATGCACTGATCACGTGGCTGATCATGCACTGATCACGTGGCTATCATGCACTGATCACGTGGCTGATCATGCACTGATCACGTGAGCTATCATGCACTGATCACGTGACTGATCATGCACTGATCACGTGGCTGATCATGCACTGATCACGTGACTGATCATGCACTGATCACGTGACTGATCATGCACTGATCACGTGACTGATCATGCACTGATCACGTGGCTATCATGCACTACTCACGTGGCTGATCATGCAATGATCATGTAGCTACCATGTACTGGTCACGTGACTGATCATACACCCATCAGGTGACTGATCATGCACTGATCACGTGGCTATCATGCACTGATCACGTGGCTGATCATGCACTGATCACCTGCCTGATCATGCACTGATCACGTGACTGATCATGCACTGATCACGTGGCTATCATGCACTGATCACGTGGCTGATCATGCACTGATCACGTGGCTGATCATGCACTGATACCGTGACTGAGCATGGACTGATCACATGACTATCATGTAGTGATCACGTGACTTAATGGCGCTGATCATGTGACTGATCATGCGCTGATCATGTTTGCTATCATACACTGATCATGTGCCTCTGGAGGCAATAAACAAAGAGCTGAGTAGGCACGAATCAAACAGTCAGCAGGCAATAATCATGGAACTCAGGTGTGAGGAATCATGCTGCTCAGCTGGCAATAATCAAGCAGCTGAGCAGGCAGGAATTACGCAGCACAGCTGGCAATTGTCAAGCAGATGACAGGCAGGAATCGTGCAGCTCAGCTGGCAATTGTCAAGCAGATGAGCAGACAGTAATCACGCAGCTCAGCAGGCCCAGATCACGTGACTGAGCATGCACTGTTCACGTGGCTGATCATACACTGATCACGTGACTGATCATGCACTGATCACGTGGCTATCATGCACTGATCACGTGGCTGATCATACACTGATCACGTGACTGATCATGCACTGATCACGTGGCTGATCATGCACTGATCACGTAACTGATCATGCACTGATCACGTGGCTGATCATGCACTGATCACGTGGCTGATCATGCACTGATCACGTGACTGATCATGCACTGATCACGTGGCTGATCATGCACTGATCACGTGGCTATCATGCACTGATCACGTGGCTGATCATGCACTGATCACGTGACTGATCATGCACTGATCACTGGCTATCATGCACTGATCACTGGCTATCATGCACTGATCACGTGGCTGATCATGCACTGATCACGTGACTGATCATGCACTGATCACGTCTATATCATGCACTGATCACGTGACTGATCATGCACTGATCACGTGGATGATCATGCACTGATCATGTGACTGATCATGCACTGATCACGTGGCTATCATGCACTGATCACGTGGCTGATCATGCAATGATCACGTAGCTACCATGTACTGGTCACGTGACTGATCATGCACTGATCACGTAATTGATCATGCACTGATCACGTGACTTATCATGCACTGATCACGTGACTGATCATGCACTGATCACGTGACTGATCATGCACTGATCACGTGGCTATCATGCACTATCACGTGGCTGATCATGCAATGATCACGTAGCTACCATGTACTGGTCACGTGACTGATCATGCACTGATCACGTGACTGATCATGCACTGATCACGTGGCTATCATGCACTGATCACGTGGCTGATCATGCACTGATCACGTGACTGATCATGCACTGATCACGTGGCTGATCATGCACTGATCACGTGACTGATCATGCACTGATCACGTGGCTATCATGCACTGATCACGTGGCTGATCATGCACTGATCACGTGGCTGATCATGCACTGATCACGTGACTATCATGCACTGATCACGTGGCACTCATGCACTGATCACGTGGCTGATCATACACTGATCACGTGACTGATCATGCACTGATCACGTGGCTATCATGCACTGATCACGTGGCTGTCATGCAATGATCACGTAGCTACCATATACTGATCACGTGACTGATCATGCACTGATCACGTAAATGATCATGCACTGATCACGTGACTGATCATGCACTGATCACGTGACTGATCATGCACTGATCACGTGGCTATCATGCACTGCTCACGTGGCTGATCATGCAATGATCACGTAGCAACCATGTACTGGTCACGTGACTGATCATGCACTGATCACGTAATTGATCATGCACTGATCACGTGGCTGATCATGCACTGATCACGTGGCTGATCACACTGATCACGTGACTGATCATGCACTGATCACGTGGCTATCATGCACTGATCACGTGGCTGATCATGCACTGATCACGTGGATATCATGCACTGATCACGTGGCTGATCATGCACTATCACGTGACTGATCATGCACTGATCACGTGGCTATCATGCACTGATCACGTGGCTATCATGCACTGATCACGTGGCTGATCATGCACTGATCACGTAGCTATCATGCACTGATCACGTGACTGATCATGCACTGATCACGTAATTGATCATGCACTGATCACGTGGCTGATCATGCACTGATCACGTGGCTGATCATGCACTGATCACGTGACTGATCATGCACTGATCACGTGGCTATCATGCACTGATCACGTGGCTGATCATGCACTGATCACGTAGCTATCATGCACTGATCACGTGACTGATCATGCACTGATCACGTGACTGATCATGCACTGATCACGTGGCTGATCATGCACTGATCACGTGGCTGATCATGCACTGATCACGTGACTGATCATGCACTGATCACGTGACTGATCATGCACTGATCACGTGGCTATCATGCACTGATCACGTGGCTGATCATGCACTGATCACGTGACTGATCATGCACTGATCACGTGACTGATCATGCACTGATCACGTGACTGATCATGCACTGATCACGTGGCTATCATGCACTGATCACGTGGCTGATCATGCACTGATCACGTAGCTATCATGCACTGATCACGTGACTGATCATGCACTGATCACGTGGCTGATCATGCACTGATCACGTGACTTATCATGCACTGATCACGTGACTGATCATGCACTGATCACGTGACTGATCATGCACTGATCACGTGGCTATCATGCACTACTCACGTGGCTGATCATGCAATGATCATGTAGCTACCATGTACTGGTCACGTGACTGATCATACACCCATCAGGTGACTGATCATGCACTGATCACGTGGCTATCATGCACTGATCACGTGGCTGATCATGCACTGATCACCTGCCTGGTCATGCACTGATCACGTGACTGATCATGCACTGATCACGTAGCTATCATGAACTGATCACGTGGCTGATCATGCACTGATCACGTGGCTGATCATGCACTGATACCGTGACTGAGCATGGACTGATCACATGACTATCATGTAGTGATCACGTGACTTAATGGCGCTGATCATGTGACTGATCATGCGCTGATCATGTTTGCTATCATACACTGATCATGTGCCTCTGGAGGCAATAAACAAAGAGCTGAGTAGGCACGAATCAAACAGTCAGCAGGCAATAATCATGGAACTCAGCTGTGAGGAATCATGCTGCTCAGCTGGCAATAATCAAGCAGCTGAGCAGGCAGGAATTACGCAGCACAGCTGATAATTGTCAAGCAGATGACAGGCAGGAATCGTGCAGCTCAGCTGGCAATTGTCAAGCAGATGAGCAGACAGTAATCACGCAGCTCAGCAGGCCCAGATCACGTGACTGAGCATGCACTGTTCACGTGGCTGATCATACACTGATCACGTGACTGATCATGCACTGATCACGTGGCTATCATGCACTGATCACGTGGCTGATCATACACTGTTCACGTGTCTGACCATGCACTGATCACGTGGCTGATCATACACTGCTCACGTAACTGATCATGCACTGATCACGTGGCTGATCATGCACTGATCAGTGGCTATCATGCACTGATCACGTGGCTGATCATACACTGATCACGTGACTGATCATGCACTGATCATCTGGCTATCATGCACTCATTAACTGGCTATCATGCACTGATCACGTGGTTGATCATGCACTGATCACGTGACTGATCATGCACTGATCACGTCTATATCATGCACTGATCACATGACTGATCATGCACTGATCACCCGGATGATCATGCACTGATCATGTGACTGATCATGCACTGATCACGTGGCTATCATGCACTGCTCACGTGGCTGATCATGCACTGATCACGTAGCTACCATGTACTGGTCACGTGACTGATCATGCACTGATCACGTAATTGATCATGCACTGATCACGTGACTTATCATGCACTGATCACGTGAGTGATCATGCACTGATCACGTGACTGATCATGCACTGATCACGTGGCTATCATGCACTGCTCACGTGGCTGATCATGCAATGATCACGTAGCTACCATGTACTGGTCACGTGACTGATCATGCACTGATCACGTGACTGATCATGCACTGATCACGTGGCTGATCATGCACTGATCACGTGGCTGATCATGCACTGATCACGTGACTGATCATGCACTGATCACGTGACTGATCATGCACTGATCACCTGCCTGATCATGCACTGATCACGTGACAAATCATGCACTGATCACATAGCTATCATGAACTGATCACCTGGCTGATCATGCACTGATCACGTGGCTGATCATGCACTGATACCGTGACTGAGCATGGACTGATCACATGACTATCATGTAGTGATCACGTGACTTAATGGCGCTGATCATGTGACTGATCATGCACTGATCATGTTTGCTATCATACACTGATCATGTGCCTCTGGAGGCAATAAACAAAGAGCTGAGTAGGCACGAATCAAACAGTCAGCAGGCAATAATCATGGAACTCAGCTGTGAGGAATCATGCTGCTCAGCTGGCAATAATCAAGCAGCTGAGCAGGCAGGAATTACGCAGCACAGCTGGCAATTGTCAAGCAGATGACAGGCAGGAATCGTGCAGCTCAGCTGGCAATTGTCAAGCAGATGAGCAGACAGTAATCACGCAGCTCAGCAGGCCCTGATCACGTGACTGAGCATGCACTGTTCACGTGGCTGATCATACACTGATCACGTGATGATCATGCACTGATCACTTGGATATCATGCACTGATCACGTGGCTGATCATACACTGTTCACGTGTCTGACCATGCACTGATCACGTGGCTGATCATACACTGCTCACGTAACTGATCATGCACTGATCACGTGGCTATCATGCACTGATCACGTGGCTGAACATGCACTGTTCACGTGGCTGATCACACACCTGTCACGTGACATATCATGCACTGATCACGTGGCACTCATGCACTGATCACGTGGCTGATCATACTCTGCTCACGTAACTCATCATGCACACATCACGTGGCTATCATGCACTGCTCACATGGCTCGTCATGGAATGATCACATAGCTACCATATACTGGTCACGTGACTGATCATGCACAGATCACGTAAATGATCATGCACTGATCACGTGACTGATCATGCACTGATCACGTGACTGATCATGCACTGATCACGTGGCTGATCATGCACTGATCACGTGACTGATCATGCACTGATCACGTGACTGATCATGCACTGATCACGTGGCTATCATGCACTGATCACGTGGCTGATCATGCACTGATCACGTGGCTATCATGCACTGATCACGTGACTGATCATGCACTGATCACGTGACTGATCATGCACTGATCACGTGGCTATCATGCACTGATCACGTGGCTGATCATGCACTGATCACGTGGCTGATCATGCACTGATCACGTGACTGATCATGCACTGATCACGTGGCTATCATGCACTGATCACGTGGCTGATCATGCACTGATCACGTGGCTGATCATGCACTGATCACGTGACTGATCATGCACTGATCACGTGACTATCATGCACTGATCACGTGGCTATCATGCACTGATCACGTGGCTGATCATGCACTGATCATGTAGCTATCATGTACTGGTCACGTGACTGATCATGCACTGATCACGTGACTGATCATGCACTGATCACGTGGCTATCATGCACTGATCACGTGACTGATCATGCACTGATCACGTCTATATCATGCACTGATCACGTGACTGATCATGCACTGATCACGTGGATGATCATGCACTGATCACGTGACTGATCATGCACTGATCACGTGGCTGATCATGCACTGATCACGTGACTGATCATGCACTGACACGTGACTGATCATGCACTGATCACGTGACTGATCATGCACTGATCACGTGGCTATCATGCACTACTCACGTGGCTGATCATGCAATGATCATGTAGCTACCATGTACTGGTCACGTGACTGATCATACACCCATCAGGTGACTGATCATGCACTGATCACGTGGCTATCATGCACTGATCACGTGGCTGATCATGCACTGATCACCTGCCTGGTCATGCACTGATCACGTGACAAATCATGCACTGATCACATGGCTATCATGAACTGATCACCTGGCTGATCATGCACTGATCACGTGGCTGATCATGCACTGATACCGTGACTGAGCATGGACTGATCACATGACTATCATGTAGTGATCACGTGACTTAATGGCGCTGATCATGTGACTGATCATGCGCTGATCATGTTTGCTATCATACACTGATCATGTGCCTCTGGAGGCAATAAACAAAGAGCTGAGTAGGCACGAATCAAACAGTCAGCAGGCAATAATCATGGAACTCAGGTGTGAGGAATCATGCTGCTCAGCTGGCAATAATCAAGCAGCTGAGCAGGCAGGAATTACGCAGCACAGCTGATAATTGTCAAGCAGATGACAGGCAGGAATCGTGCAGCTCAGCTGGCAATTGTCAAGCAGATGAGCAGACAGTAATCACGCAGCTCAGCAGGCCCTGATCACGTGACTGAGCATGCACTGTTCACGTGGCTGATCATACACTGATCACGTGACTGATCATGCACTGATCACGTGGCTATCATGCACTGATCACGTGGCTGATCATACACTGATCACGTAACTGATCATGCACTGATCACGTGGCTGATCATGCACTGATCACGTGGCTGATCATGCACTGATCACGTGGCTGATCATGCACTGATCACGTGGCTGATCATGCACTGATCACGTGACTGATCATGCACTGATCACGTGGCTGATCATGCACTGATCAGTGGCTATCATGCACTGATCACGTGGCTGATCATACACTGATCACGTGACTGATCATGCACTGATCACTGGCTATCATGCACTGATCACTGGCTATCATGCACTGATCACGTGGCTGATCATGCACTGATCACGTGACTGATCATGCACTGATCACGTCTATATCATGCACTGATCACATGACTGATCATGCACTGATCACGTGGATGATCATACACTGATCATGTGACTGATCATGCACTGATCACGTGGCTATCATGCACTGCTCACGTGGCTGATCATGCAATGATCACGTAGCTACCATGTACTGGTCACGTGACTGATCATGCACTGATCACGTAATTGATCATGCACTGATCACGTGACTTATCATGCACTGATCACGTGACTGATCATGCACTGATCACGTGACTGATCATGCACTGATCACGTGGCTATCATGCACTATCACGTGGCTGATCATGCACTGATCACGTAGCTATCATGCACTGATCACGTGACTGATCATGCACTGATCACGTGACTGATCATGCACTGATCACGTGGCTATCATGCACTGATCACGTGGCTGATCATACACTGATCACGTGACTGATCATGCACTGATCACGTGGCTGATCATGCACTGATCACGTGACTGATCATGCACTGATCACGTGGCTATCATGCACTGATCACGTGGCTGATCATGCACTGATCACGTGGCTGATCATGCACTGATCACGTGACTATCATGCACTGATCACGTGGCATCATGCACTGATCACGTGGCTGATCATACACTGATCACGTGACTGATCATGCACTGATCACGTGGCTATCATGCACTGATCACGTGGCTGTCATGCAATGATCACGTAGCTACCATATACTGATCACGTGACTGATCATGCACTGATCACGTAAATGATCATGCACTGATCACGTGACTGATCATGCACTGATCACGTGACTGATCATGCACTGATCACGTGGCTATCATGCACTGCTCACGTGGCTGATCATGCACGATCACGTAGCAACCATGTACTGGTCACGTGACTGATCATGCACTGATCACGTAATTGATCATGCACTGATCACGTGGCTGATCATGCACTGATCACGTGGCTGATCACACATGATCACGTGACTGATCATGCACTGATCACGTGGCTATCATGCACTGATCACGTGGCTGATCATGCACTGATCACGTGGCTATCATGCACTGATCACGTGGCTGATCATGCACTATCACGTGACTGATCATGCACTGATCACGTGGCTATCATGCACTGATCACGTGGCTATCATGCACTGATCACGTGGCTGATCATGCACTGATCACGTGACTGATCATGCACTGATCACGTGGCTGATCATGCACTGATCACGTAACTGATCATGCACTGATCACGTGGCTGATCATGCACTGATCAGTGGCTATCATGCACTGATCACGTGGCTGATCATGCACTGATCACGTGACTGATCATGCACTGATCACTGGCTATCATGCACTGATCACTGGCTATCATGCACTGATCACGTGGCTGATCATGCACTGATCACGTGACTGATCATGCACTGATCACGTCTATATCATGCACTGATCACGTGACTGATCATGCACTGATCACGTGGATGATCATACACTGATCATGTGACTGATCATGCACTGATCACGTGGCTATCATGCACTGATCACGTGGCTGTCATGCAATGATCACGTAGCTACCATGCACTGGTCACGTGACTGATCATGCACTGATCACGTAATTGATCATGCACTGATCACGTGACTTATCATGCACTGATCACGTGGTGATCATGCACTGATCACGTGACTGATCATGCACTGATCACGTGGCTATCATGCACTGCTCACGTGGCTGATCATGCAATGATCACGTAGCTACCATATACTGGTCACGTGACTGATCATGCACTGATCACGTACTGATCATGCACTGATCACGTGGCTGATCATGCACTGATCACGTGGCTGATCATGCACTGATCACGTGACTGATCATGCACTGATCACGTGACTGATCATGCACTGATCACGTGCCTGATCATGCACTGATCACGTGACAAATCATGCACTGATCACATAGCTATCATGAACTGATCACCTGGCTGATCATGCACTGATCACGTGGCTGATCATGCACTGATACCGTGACTGAGCATGGACTGATCACATGACTATCATGTAGTGATCACGTGACTTAATGGCGCTGATCATGTGACTGATCATGCACTGATCATGTTTGCTATCATACACTGATCATGTGCCTCTGGAGGCAATAAACAAAGAGCTGAGTAGGCACGAATCATACAGTCAGCAGGCAATAATCATGGAACTCAGCTGTGAGGAATCATGCTGCTCAGCTGGCAATAATCAAGCAGCTGAGCAGGCAGGAATTACGCAGCACAGCTGTCAATTGTCAAGCAGATGACAGGCAGGAATCGTGCAGCTCAGCTGGCAATTGTCAAGCAGATGAGCAGACAGTAATCACGCAGCTCAGCAGGCCCTGATCACGTGACTGAGCATGCACTGTTCACGTGGCTGATCATACACTGATCACGTGATGATCATGCACTGATCACTTGGATATCATGCACTGATCACGTGGCTGATCATACACTGTTCACGTGTCTGACCATGCACTGATCACGTGGCTGATCATACACTGCTCACGTAACTGATCATGCACTGATCACGTGGCTATCATGCACTGATCACGTGGCTGAACATGCACTGTTCACGTGGCTGATCACACACCTGTCACGTGACATATCATGCACTGATCACGTGGCACTCATGCACTGATCACGTGGCTGATCATACTCTGCTCACGTAACTCATCATGCACACATCACGTGGCTATCATGCACTGCTCACGTGGCTCGTCATGGAATGATCACATAGCTACCATATACTGGTCACGTGACTGATCATGCACTGATCACGTAAATGATCATGCACTGATCACGTGACTGATCATGCACTGATCACGTGGCTGATCATGCACTGATCACGTGGCTGATCATGCACTGATCACGTGACTGATCATGCACTGATCACGTGACTGATCATGCACTGATCACGTGGCTATCATGCACTGATCACGTGGCTGATCATGCACTGATCACGTGGCTATCATGTACTGGTCAGTGACTGATCATGCACTGATCACGTGACTGATCATGCACTGATCACGTGGCTATCATGCACTGATCACGTGGCTGATCATGCACTGATCACGTGCCTGATCATGCACTGATCACGTGACTGATCATGCACTGATCACGTGGCTATCATGCACTGATCACGTGGCTGATCATGCACTGATCACGTGGCTGATCATGCACTGATCACGTGACTGATCATGCACTGATCACGTGACTGATCATGCACTGATCACGTGGCTATCATGCACTGATCACGTGGCTGATCATGCACTGATCATGTAGCTACCATGTACTGGTCACGTGACTGATCATGCACTGATCACGTGACTGATCATGCACTGATCACGTGGCTATCATGCACTGATCACGTGACTGATCATGCACTGATCACGTCTATATCATGCACTGATCACATGACTGATCATGCACTGATCACGTGGATGATCATGCACTGATCATGTGACAGATCATGCACTGATCACGTGGCTGATCATGCACTGATCACGTGACTGATCATGCACTGTTCACGTGACTGATCATGCACTGATCACGTGACTGATCATGCACTGATCACGTGGCTATCATGCACTACTCACGTGGCTGATCATGCAATGATCATGTAGCTACCATGTACCGGTCAGGTGACTGATCATACACCCATCAGGTGACTGATCATGCACTGATCACGTGGCTATCATGCACTGATCACGTGGCTGATCATGCACTGATCACCTGCCTGGTCATGCACTGATCACGTGACAAATCATGAACTGATCACATAGCTATCATGAACTGATCACCTGGCTGATCATGCACTGATCACGTGGCTGATCATGCACTGATACCGTGACTGAGCATGGACTGATCACATGACTATCATGTAGTGATCACGTGACTTAATGGCGCTGATCATGTGACTGATCATGCGCTGATCATGTTTGCTATCATACACTGATCATGTGCCTCTGGAGGCAATAAACAAAGAGCTGAGTAGGCACGAATCAAACAGTCAGCAGGCAATAATCATGGAACTCAGGTGTGAGGAATCATGCTGCTCAGCTGGCAATAATCAAGCAGCTGAGCAGGCAGGAATTACGCAGCACAGCTGATAATTGTCAAGCAGATGACAGGCAGGAATCGTGCAGCTCAGCTGGCAATTGTCAAGCAGATGAGCAGACGGTAATCACGCAGCTCAGCAGGCCCAGATCACGTGACTGAGCATGCACTGTTCACGTGGCTGATCATACACTGATCACGTGACTGATCATGCACTGATCACGTGGCTATCATGCACTGATCACGTGGCTGATCATACACTGATCACGTGACTGATCATGCACTGATCACGTGGCTGATCATGCACTGATCACGTGGCTGATCATGCACTGATCACGTGGCTGATCATGCACTGATCACGTGGCTGATCATGCACTGATCAGTGGCTATCATGCACTGATCACGTGGCTGATCATGCACTGATCACGTGACTGATCATGCACTGATCATCTGGCTATCATGCACTCATTAACTGGCTATCATGCACTGATCACGTGGCTGATCATACACTGATCACGTGACTGATCATGCACTGATCACGTCTATATCATGCACTGATCACATGACTGCCCATGCACTGATCACCCGGATGATCATACACTGATCATGTGACTGATCATGCACTGATCACGTGGCTATCATGCACTGCTCACGTGGCTGATCATGCAATGATCACGTAGCTACCATGTACTGGTCACGTGAGTGATCATGCACTGATCACGTAATTGATCATGCACTGATCAGGTGACTTATCATGCACTGTTCACGTGAGTGATCATGCACTGATCACGTGACTGATCATGCACTGATCACGTGGCTATCATGCACTACTCACGTGGCTGATCATGCAATGATCATGTAGCTACCATGTACTGGTCACGTGACTGATCATACACCCATCAGGTGACTGATCATGCACTGATCACGTGGCTATCATGCACTGATCACGTGGCTGATCATGCACTGATCACCTGCCTGGTCATGCACTGATCACGTGACAAATCATGCACTGATCACATAGCTATCATGAACTGATCACCTGGCTGATCATGCACTGATCACGTGGCTGATCATGCACTGATACCGTGACTGAGCATGGACTGATCACATGACTATCATGTAGTGATCACGTGACTTAATGGCGCTGATCATGTGACTGATCATGCGCTGATCATGTTTGCTATCATACACTGATCATGTGCCTCTGGAGGCAATAAACAAAGAGCTGAGTAGGCACGAATCAAACAGTCAGCAGGCAATAATCATGGAACTCAGGTGTGAGGAATCATGCTGCTCAGCTGGCAATAATCAAGCAGCTGAGCAGGCAGGAATTACGCAGCACAGCTGATAATTGTCAAGCAGATGACAGGCAGGAATCGTGCAGCTCAGCTGGCAATTGTCAAGCAGATGAGCAGACAGTAATCACGCAGCTCAGCAGGCCCAGATCACGTGACTGAGCATGCACTGTTCACGTGGCTGATCATACACTGATCACGTGACTGATCATGCACTGATCACGTGGCTATCATGCACTGATCACGTGGCTGATCATACACTGTTCACGTGTCTGACCATGCACTGATCACGTGGCTGATCATACACTGCTCACGTAACTGATCATGCACTGATCACGTGGCTGATCATGCACTGATCACGTGGCTGATCATGCACTGATTACGTGGCTGATCATACACTGATCACGTGACTGATCATGCACTGATCATCTGGCTATCATGCACTGATCAACTGGCTATCATGCACTGATCACGTGGCTGATCATGCACTGATCACGTGACTGATCATGCACTGATCACGTCTATATCATGCACTGATCACATGACTGCCCATGCACTGATCACGTGGATGATCATGCACTGATCATGTGACTGATCATGCACTGATCACGTGGCTATCATGCACTGCTCACGTGGCTGATCATGCAATGATCACGTAGCTACCATGTACTGGTCACGTGACTGATCATGCACTGATCACGTAATTGATCATGCACTGATCACGTGACTTATCATGCACTGATCACGTGAGTGATCATGCACTGATCACGTGACTGATCATGCACTGATCACGTGGCTATCATGCACTGATCACGTGGCTGATCATGCAATGATCACGTAGCTACCATATACTGGTCACGTGACTGATCATGCACTGATCACGTAATTGATCATGCACTGATCACGTGGCTGATCATGCACTGATCACGTGGCTGATCATGCACTGATCACGTGGCTGATCATGCACTGATCACGTGGCTGATCATGCACTGATCACGTGACTGATCATGCACTGATCACGTGACTGATCATGCACTGATCACGTGGCTATCATGCACTGATCACGTGGCTGATCATGCACTGATCACGTGCCTGATCATGCACTGATCACATGACTGATCATGCACTGATCACGTGACTGATCATGCACTGATCACGTGGCTATCATGCACTGATCACGTGGCTGATCATGCAATGATCATGTAGCTACCATGTACTGATCAGTGACTGATCATACACTGATCAGGTGACTGATCATGCACTGATCACGTGGCTATCATGCACTGATCACGTGGCTGATCATACACTGATCACGTGCCTGATCATGCACTGATCACGTGACTGATCATGCACTGATCACGTGGCTATCATGCACTGATCACGTGGCTGATCATGCACTGATCACGTGGCTGATCATGCACTGATACGTGACTGATCATGCACTGATCACATGACTATCATGCACTGATCACGTGGCTATCATGCACTGATCACGTGGCTGATCATGCACTGATCATGTAGCTATGTACTGGTCACGTGACTGATCATACACTGATCACGTGACTGATCATGCACTGATCACGTGGCTATCATGCACTGATCACGTGACTGATCATGCACTGATCACGTCTATATCATGCACTGATCACATGACTGATCATGCACTGATCACGTGGCTGATCATGCACTGATCACGTGACTGATCATGCACTGATCACGTGGCTGATCATGCACTGATCACGTGACTGATCATGCACTGATCACGTGACTGATCATGCACTGATCACGTGACTGATCATGCACTGATCACGTGGCTATCATGCACTGATCACGTGGCTGATCATGCACTGATCACGTGGCTATCATGCACTGATCACGTGGCTGATCATACACTATCACGTGACTGATCATGCACTGATCACGTGGCTATCATGCACTGATCACGTGGCTGATCATGCACTGATCACGTGGCTATCATGCACTGATCACGTGGCTGATCATGCACTATCACGTGACTGATCATGCACTGATCACGTGGCTATCATGCACTGATCACGTGGCTATCATGCACTGATCACGTGGCTGATCATGCAATGATCACGTAGCTACCATGTACTGGTCACGTGACTGATCATGCACTGATCACGTAATTGATCATGCACTGATCACGTGACTGATCATGCACTGTTCACGTGAGTGATCATGCACTGATCACGTGACTGATCATGCACTGATCACGTGGCTATCATGCACTGCTCACGTGGCTGATCATGCAATGATCACGTAGCTACCATATACTGGTCACGTGACTGATCATGCACTGATCACGTAATTGATCATGCACTGATCACGTGGCTGATCATGCACTGATCACGTGGCTGATCATGCACTGATCACGTGACTGATCATGCACTGATCACGTGACTGATCATGCACTGATCACGTGGCTATCATGCACTGATCACGTGGCTGATCATGCACTGATCACGTGCCTGATCATGCACTGATCACATGACTGATCATGCACTGATCACGTGACTGATCATGCACTGATCACGTGGCTATCATGCACTGTGGCTGATCATGCAATGATCATGTAGCTACCATGTACTGGTCAGTGACTGATCATACACTGATCACGTGACTGATCATGCACTGATCACGTGGCTATCATGCACTGATCACGTGGCTGATCATGCACTGATCACGTGCCTGATCATGCACTGATCACGTGACTGATCATGCACTGATCACGTGGCTATCATGCACTGATCACGTGGCTGATCATGCACTGATCACGTGGCTGATCATGCACTGATACGTGACTGATCATGCACTGATCACGTGACTGATCATGCACTGATCACGTGGCTATCATGCACTACTCACGTGGCTGATCATGCAATGATCATGTAGCTACCATGTACAGGTCACGTGAATGATCATACACCCATCAGGTGACTGATCATGCACTGATCACGTGGCTATCATGCACTGATCACGTGACTGATCATGCACTGATCACGTCTATATCATGCACTGATCACATGACTGCCCATGCACTGATCACGTGGATGATCATACACTGATCATGTGACAGATCATGCACTGATCACGTGGCTGATCATGCACTGATACCGTGACTGAGCATGGACTGATCACATGACTATCATGTAGTGATCACGTGACTTAATGGCGCTGATCATGTGACTGATCATGCGCTGATCATGTTTGCTATCATACACTGATCATGTGCCTCTGGAGGCAATAAACAAAGAGCTGAGTAGGCACGAATCAAACAGTCAGCAGGCAATAATCATGGAACTCAGCTGTGAGGAATCATGCTGCTCAGCTGGCAATAATCAAGCAGCTGAGCAGGCAGGAATTACGCAGCACAGCTGACAATTGTCAAGCAGATGACAGGCAGGAATCGTGCAGCTCAGCTGGCAATTGTCAAGCAGATGAGCAGACAGTAATCACGCAGCTCAGCAGGCCCAGATCACGTGACTGAGCATGCACTGTTCACGTGGCTGATCATACACTGATCACGTGACTGATCATGCACTGATCACGTGGCTATCATGCACTGATCACGTGGCTGATCATACACTGTTCACGTGTCTGACCATGCACTGATCACGTGGCTGATCATACACTGCTCACGTAACTGATCATGCACTGATCACGTGGCTGATCATGCACTGATCAGTGGCTATCATGCACTGTTCACGTGGCTGATCATGCACTGATCACGTGACTGATCATGCACTGATCATCTGGCTATCATGCACTGATCACTGGCTATCATGCACTGATCACGTGGCTGATCATGCACTGATCACGTGACTGATCATGCACTGATCACGTCTATATCATGCACTGATCACGTGACTGATCATGCACTGATCACGGGATGATCATACACTGATCATGTGACTGATCATGCACTGATCACGTGGCTATCATGCACTGATCACGTGGCTGATCATGCAATGATCACGTAGCTACCATGTACTGGTCACGTGAGTGATCATGCACTGATCACGTAATTGATCATGCACTGATCAGGTGACTTATCATGCACTGTTCACGTGAGTGATCATGCACTGATCACGTGACTGATCATGCACTGATCACGTGGCTATCATGCACTACTCACGTGGCTGATCATGCAATGATCATGTAGCTACCATGTACTGGTCACGTGACTGATCATACACCCATCAGGTGACTGATCATGCACTGATCACGTGGCTATCATGCACTGATCACGTGGCTGATCATACACTGATCACCTGCCTGGTCATGCACAGATCACGTGACAAATCATGAACTGATCACATAGCTATCATGAACTGATCACCTGGCTGATCATGCACTGATCACGTGGCTGATCATGCACTGATACCGTGACTGAGCATGGACTGATCACATGACTATCATGTAGTGATCACGTGACTTAATGGCGCTGATCATGTGACTGATCATGCGCTGATCATGTTTGCTATCATACACTGATCATGTGCCTCTGGAGGCAATAAACAAAGAGCTGAGTAGGCACGAATCAAACAGTCAGCAGGCAATAATCATGGAACTCAGGTGTGAGGAATCATGCTGCTCAGCTGGCAATAATCAAGCAGCTGAGCAGGCAGGAATTACGCAGCACAGCTGATAATTGTCAAGCAGATGACAGGCAGGAATCGTGCAGCTCAGCTGGCAATTGTCAAGCAGATGAGCAGACGGTAATCACGCAGCTCAGCAGGCCCAGATCACGTGACTGAGCATGCACTGTTCACGTGGCTGATCATACACTGATCACGTAACTGATCATGCACTGATCACGTGGCTATCATGCACTGATCACGTGGCTGATCATACACTGTTCACGTGACTGATCATGCACTGATCACGTGGCTGATCATGCACTGATCACGTGGCTGATCATGCACTGATCACGTGGCTGATCATGCACTGATCACGTGGCTGATCATGCACTGATCAGTGGCTATCATGCACTGATCACGTGGCTGATCATGCACTGATCACGTGACTGATCATGCACTGATCATCTGGCTATCATGCACTCATTAACTGGCTATCATGCACTGATCACGTGGCTGATCATGCACTGATCACGTGACTGATCATGCACTGATCACGTCTATATCATGCACTGATCACATGACTGCCCATGCACTGATCACCCGGATGATCATACACTGATCATGTGACTGATCATGCACTGATCACGTGGCTATCATGCACTGATCACGTGGCTGATCATGCAATGATCACGTAGCTACCATGTACTGGTCACGTGAGTGATCATGCACTGATCACGTAATTGATCATGCACTGATCACGTGACTTATCATGCACTGTTAACGTGAGTGATCATGCACTGATCACGTGACTGATCATGCACTGATCACGTGGCTATCATGCACTACTCACGTGGCTGATCATGCAATGATCATGTAGCTACCATGTACTGGTCACGTGACTGATCATACACCCATCAGGTGACTGATCATGCACTGATCACGTGGCTATCATGCACTGATCACGTGGCTGATCATGCACTGATCACCTGCCTGGTCATGCACTGATCACGTGACAAATCATGCACTGATCACGTAGCTATCATGAACTGATCACCTGGCTGATCATGCACTGATCACGTGGCTGATCATGCACTGATACCGTGACTGAGCATGGACTGATCACATGACTATCATGTAGTGATCACGTGACTTAATGGCGCTGATCATGTGACTGATCATGCGCTGATCATGTTTGCTATCATACACTGATCATGTGCCTCTGGAGGCAATAAACAAAGAGCTGAGTAGGCACGAATCAAACAGTCAGCAGGCAATAATCATGGAACTCAGGTGTGAGGAATCATGCTGCTCAGCTGGCAATAATCAAGCAGCTGAGCAGGCAGGAATTACGCAGCACAGCTGATAATTGTCAAGCAGATGACAGGCAGGAATCGTGCAGCTCAGCTGGCAATTGTCAAGCAGATGAGCAGACAGTAATCACGCAGCTCAGCAGGCCCAGATCACGTGACTGAGCATGCACTGTTCACGTGGCTGATCATACACTGATCACGTGACTGATCATGCACTGATCACGTGGCTATCATGCACTGATCACGTGGCTGATCATACACTGTTCACGTGTCTGACCATGCACTGATCACGTGGCTGATCATACACTGCTCACGTAACTGATCATGCACTGATCACGTGGCTGATCATGCACTGATCACGTGGCTGATCATGCACTGATCACGTGGCTGATCATACACTGATCACGTGACTGATCATGCACTGATCACTGGCTATCATGCACTGATCACTGGCTATCATGCACTGATCACGTGGCTGATCATGCACTGATCACGTGACTGATCATGCACTGATCACGTCTATATCATGCACTGATCACGTGACTGCCCATGCACTGATCACGTGGATGATCATACACTGATCACGTGACTGATCATGCACTGATCACGTGGCTATCATGCACTGATCACGTGGCTGATCATGCAATGATCACGTAGCTACCATGTACTGGTCACGTGACTGATCATGCACTGATCACGTAATTGATCATGCACTGATCACGTGACTGATCATGCACTGATCACGTGACTGATCATGCACTGATCACGTGACTGATCATGCACTGATCACGTGGCTATCATGCACTGATCACGTGGCTGATCATGCACTGATCACGTGGCTATCATGCACTGATCACGTGACTGATCATGCACTGATCACGTGACTGATCATGCACTGATCACGTGGCTATCATGCACTGATCACGTGGCTGATCATGCACTGATCACGTGGCTGATCATGCACTGATCACGTGGCTGATCATGCACTGATCACGTGACTGATCATGCACTGATCACGTGACTGATCATGCACTGATCACGTGGCTATCATGCACTGATCACGTGGCTGATCATGCACTGATCACGTGACTGATCATGCACTGATCACATGACTGATCATGCACTGATCACGTGACTGATCATGCACTGATCACGTGGCTATCATGCACTATCACGTGGCTGATCATGCAATGATCATGTAGCTACCATGTACTGATCAGTGACTGATCATACACTGATCAGGTGACTGATCATGCACTGATCACGTGGCTATCATGCACTGATCACGTGGCTGATCATGCACTGATCACGTGCCTGATCATGCACTGATCACGTGACTGATCATGCACTGATCACATAGCTATCATGCACTGATCACGTGGCTGATCATGCACTGATCACGTGGCTGATCATGCACTGATACCGTGACTGATCATGCACTGATCACGTGACTATCATGCACTGATCACGTGGCTATCATGCACTGATCACGTGGCTGATCATGCACTGATCATGTAGCTACCATGTACAGGTCACGTGAATGATCATACACCCATCAGGTGACTGATCATGCACTGATCACGTGGCTATCATGCACTGATCACGTGACTGATCATGCACTGATCACGTCTATATCATGCACTGATCACGTGACTGATCATGCACTGATCACGTGGATGATCATGCACTGATCACGTGACAGATCATGCACTGATCACGTGGCTGATCATGCACTGATCACGTGACTGATCATGCACTGATCACGTGACTGATCATGCACTGATCACGTGACTGATCATGCACTGATCACGTGGCTATCATGCACTGATCACGTGGCTGATCATGCACTGATCACGTAGCTATCATGCACTGGTCACGTGACTGATCATGCACTGATCACGTGACTGATCATGCACTGATCACGTGGCTATCATGCACTGATCACGTGGCTGATCATACACTGATCAGTGGCTATCATGCACTGATCACGTGGCTGATCATGCACTGATCACGTGACTGATCATGCACTGATCACTGGCTATCATGCACTGATCACTGGCTATCATGCACTGATCACGTGGCTGATCATGCACTGATCACGTGACTGATCATGCACTGATCACGTCTATATCATGCACTGATCACATGACTGCCCATGCACTGATCACCCGGATGATCATACACTGATCATGTGACTGATCATGCACTGATCACGTGGCTATCATGCACTGATCACGTGGCTGATCATGCAATGATCACGTAGCTACCATGTACTGATCACGTGACTGATCATGCACTGATCACGTAATTGATCATGCACTGATCACGTGACTTATCATGCACTGATCACGTGAGTGATCATGCACTGATCACGTGACTGATCATGCACTGATCACGTGGCTATCATGCACTGCTCACGTGGCTGATCATGCAATGATCACGTGGCTACCATGTACTGGTCACGTGACTGATCATGCACTGATCACGTGACTGATCATGCACTGATCACGTGGCTGATCATGCACTGATCACGTGGCTGATCATGCACTGATCACGTGACTGATCATGCACTGATCACGTGACTGATCATGCACTGATCACGTGACTGATCATGCACTGATCACCTGCCTGATCATGCACTGATCACGTGACAAATCATGCACTGATCACATAGCTATCATGAACTGATCACCTGGCTGATCATGCACTGATCACGTGGCTGATCATGCACTGATACCGTGACTGAGCATGGACTGATCACATGACTATCATGTAGTGATCACGTGACTTAATGGCGCTGATCATGTGACTGATCATGCACTGATCATGTTTGCTATCATACACTGATCATGTGCCTCTGGAGGCAATAAACAAAGAGCTGAGTAGGCACGAATCATACAGTCAGCAGGCAATAATCATGGAACTCAGCTGTGAGGAATCATGCTGCTCAGCTGGCAATAATCAAGCAGCTGAGCAGGCAGGAATTACGCAGCACAGCTGGCAATTGTCAAGCAGATGACAGGCAGGAATCGTGCAGCTCAGCTGGCAATTGTCAAGCAGATGAGCAGACAGTAATCACGCAGCTCAGCAGGCCCTGATCACGTGACTGAGCATGCACTGTTCACGTGGCTGATCATACACTGATCACGTGATGATCATGCACTGATCACTTGGATATCATGCACTGATCACGTGGCTGATCATACACTGTTCACGTGTCTGACCATGCACTGATCACGTGGCTGATCATACACTGCTCACGTAACTGATCATGCACTGATCACGTGGCTATCATGCACTGATCACGTGGCTGATCATGCACTGATCACGTGACTGATCATGCACTGATCACGTGGCTATCATGCACTGATCACGTGGCTGATCATGCACTGATCACGTGGCTGATCACACACTGTCACGTGACATATCATGCACTGATCACGTGGCACTCATGCACTGATCACGTGGCTGATCATACACTGATCACGTAACTGATCATGCACTGATCACGTGGCTATCATGCACTGCTCACGTGGCTGATCATGCAATGATCACGTAGCTACCATATACTGGTCACGTGACTGATCATGCACTGATCACGTAAATGATCATGCACTGATCACGTGACTGATCATGCACTGATCACGTGACTGATCATGCACTGATCACGTGGCTATCATGCACTGCTCACGTGGCTGATCATGCAACGATCACGTAGCAACCATGTACTGGTCACGTGACTGATCATGCACTGATCACGTAATTGATCATGCACTGATCACGTGGCTCATCATGCACTGATCACGTGGCTGATCACACATGTATCACGTGACTGATCATGCACTGATCACGTGGCTATCATGCACTGATCACGTGGCTATCATGCACTGATCACGTGGCTGATCACACACGTATCACATGACTGATCATGCACTGATCACGTGGCTATCATGCACTGATCACGTGGCTATCATGCACTGATCACGTGGCTGATCATGCAATGATCACGTAGCTACCATGTACTGGTCACGTGACTGATCATGCACTGATCACGTAATTGATCATGCACTGATCACGTGACTGATCATGCACTGATCACGTGGTGATCATGCACTGATCACGTGACTGATCATGCACTGATCACGTGGCTATCATGCACTGCTCATGTGGCTGATCATGCAATGATCACGTAGCTACCATGCACTGGTCACGTGACTGATCATGCACTGATCACGTAATTGATCATGCACTGATCACGTGGCTGATCATGCACTGATCACGTGGCTGATCATGCACTGATCACGTGACTGATCATGCACTGATCACGTGACTGATCATGCACTGATCACGTGGCTATCATGCACTGATCACGTGGCTGATCATACACTGATCACGTGCCTGATCATGCACAGATCACATGACTGATCATGCACTGATCACGTGACTGATCATGCACTGATCACGTGGCTATCATGCACTATCACGTGGCTGATCATGCAATGATCATGTAGCTACCATGTACTGGTCAGTGACTGATCATACACTGATCACGTGACTGATCATGCACTGATCACGTGGCTATCATGCACTGATCACGTGGCTGATCATACACTGATCACGTGCCTGATCATGCACTGATCACGTGACTGATCATGCACTGATCACGTGGCTATCATGCACTGATCACGTGGCTGATCATGCACTGATCACGTGGCTGATCATGCACTGATCACGTGACTGATCATGCACTGATCACATGACTATCATGCACTGATCACGTGGCTATCATGCACTGATCACGTGGCTGATCATGCAATGATCATGTAGCTACCATGTACTGGTCACGTGACTGATCATGCACTGATCACGTGACTGATCATGCACTGATCACGTGGCTATCATGCACTGATCACGTGACTGATCATGCACTGATCACGTCTATATCATGCACTGATCACATGACTGATCATGCACTGATCACGTGGATGATCATGCACTGATCATGTGACTGATCATGCACTGATCACGTGGCTGATCATGCACTGATCACGTGACTTATCATGCACTGTTCACGTGACTGATCATGCACTGATCACGTGACTGATCATGCACTGATCACGTGGCTATCATGCACTACTCACGTGGCTGATCATGCAATGATCATGTAGCTACCATGTACTGGTCACGTGACTGATCATACACCCATCAGGTGACTGATCATGCACTGATCACGTGGCTATCATGCACTGATCACGTGGCTGATCATGCACTGATCACCTGCCTGGTCATGCACTGATCACGTGACAAATCATGCACTGATCACGTGGCTATCATGAACTGATCACCTGGCTGATCATGCACTGATCACGTGGCTGATCATGCACTGATACCGTGACTGAGCATGGACTGATCACATGACTATCATGTAGTGATCACGTGACTTAATGGCGCTGATCATGTGACTGATCATGCGCTGATCATGTTTGCTATCATACACTGATCATGTGCCTCTGGAGGCAATAAACAAAGAGCTGAGTAGGCACGAATCAAACAGTCAGCAGGCAATAATCATGGAACTCAGGTGTGAGGAATCATGCTGCTCAGCTGGCAATAATCAAGCAGCTGAGCAGGCAGGAATTACGCAGCACAGCTGGCAATTGTCAAGCAGATGACAGGCAGGAATCGTGCAGCTCAGCTGGCAATTGTCAAGCAGATGAGCAGACAGTAATCACGCAGCTCAGCAGGCCCAGATCACGTGACTGAGCATGCACTGTTCACGTGGCTGATCATACACTGATCACGTGACTGATCATGCACTGATCACGTGGCTATCATGCACTGATCACGTGGCTGATCATACACTGTTCACGTGTCTGACCATGCACTGATCACGTGGCTGATCATACACTGCTCACGTAACTGATCATGCACTGATCACGTGGCTGATCATGCACTGATCACGTGGCTATCATGCACTGATCACGTGGCTGATCATGCACTGATCACGTGACTGATCATGCACTGATCACTGGCTATCATGCACTCATCAACTGGCTATCATGCACTGATCACGTGGCTGATCATGCACTGATCACGAGACTGATCATGCACTGATCACGTCTATATCATGCACTGATCACGTGACTGATCATGCACTGATCACGTGGATGATCATGCACTGATCATGTGACTGATCATGCACTGATCACGTGGCTATCATGCACTGCTCACGTGGCTGATCATGCAATGATCACGTAGCTACCATGTACTGGTCACGTGACTGATCATGCACTGATCACGTAATTGATCATGCACTGATCACGTGACTTATCATGCACTGATCACGTGAGTGATCATGCACTGATCACGTGACTGATCATGCACTGATCACGTGGCTATCATGCACTGATCACGTGGCTGATCATGCAATGATCACGTAGCTACCATGCACTGGTCACGTGACTGATCATACACTGATCACGTGACTGATCATGCACTGATCACGTGGCTATCATGCACTGATCACGTGGCTGATCATACACTGATCACGTGTCTGATCATGCACTGATCACGTGGCTGATCATACACTGATCACGTAACTGATCATGCACTGATCACGTGGCTATCATGCACTGATCACGTGGCTGATCATGCACTGATCACGTGGCTGATCACACACTGATCACGTGACTATCATGCACTGATCACGTGGCACTCATGCACTGATCACGTGGCTGATCATACACTGATCACGTAACTGATCATGCACTGATCACGTGGCTATCATGCACTGATCACGTGGCTGTCATGGAATGATCACGTAGCTACCATATACTGGTCACGTGACTGATCATGCACTGATCACGTAAATGATCATGCACTGATCACGTGACTGATCATGCACTGATCACGTGACTGATCATGCACTGATCACGTGGCTATCATGCACTGCTCACGTGGCTGATCATGCACGATCACGTAGCAACCATGTACTGGTCACGTGACTGATCATGCACTGATCACGTAATTGATCATGCACTGATCACGTGGCTGATCATGCACTGATCACGTGGCTGATCACACATGTATCACGTGACTGATCATGCACTGATCACGTGGCTATCATGCACTGATCACGTGGCTATCATGCACTGATCACGTGGCTGATCACACACTATCACGTGACTGATCATGCACTGATCACGTGGCTATCATGCACTGATCACGTGGCTATCATGCACTGATCACGTGGCTGATCATGCACTGATCACGTGGCTATCATGCACTGATCACGTGACTGATCATGCACTGATCACGTGATTGATCATGCACTGATCACGTGACTGATCATGCACTGATCACGTGACTGATCATGCACTGATCACGTGACTGATCATGCACTGATCACGTGGCTATCATGCACTGATCACGTGGCTGATCATGCACTGATCACGTAGCTACCATGTACTGGTCACGTGACTGATCATGCACTGATCACGTAATTGATCATGCACTGATCACGTGGCTGATCATGCACTGATCACGTGGCTGATCATGCACTGATCACGTGACTGATCATGCACTGATCACGTGACTGATCATGCACTGATCACGTGGCTATCATGCACTGATCACGTGGCTGATCATGCACTGATCACGTGCCTGATCATGCACTGATCACATGACTGATCATGCACTGATCACGTGACTGATCATGCACTGATCACGTGGCTATCATGCACTACTCACGTGGCTGATCATGCAATGATCATGTAGCTACCATGTACCGGTCACGTGACTGATCATACACCCATCAGGTGACTGATCATGCACTGATCACGTGGCTATCATGCACTGATCACGTGGCTGATCATGCACTGATCACCTGCCTGGTCATGCACAGATCACGTGACAAATCATGAACTGATCACATAGCTATCATGAACTGATCACCTGGCTGATCATGCACTGATCACGTGGCTGATCATGCACTGATACCGTGACTGAGCATGGACTGATCACATGACTATCATGTAGTGATCACGTGACTTAATGGCGCTGATCATGTGACTGATCATGCGCTGATCATGTTTGCTATCATACACTGATCATGTGCCTCTGGAGGCAATAAACAAAGAGCTGAGTAGGCACGAATCAAACAGTCAGCAGGCAATAATCATGGAACTCAGGTGTGAGGAATCATGCTGCTCAGCTGGCAATAATCAAGCAGCTGAGCAGGCAGGAATTACGCAGCACAGCTGATAATTGTCAAGCAGATGACAGGCAGGAATCGTGCAGCTCAGCTGGCAATTGTCAAGCAGATGAGCAGACAGTAATCACGCAGCTCAGCAGGCCCAGATCACGTGACTGAGCATGCACTGTTCACGTGGCTGATCATACACTGATCACGTGACTGATCATGCACTGATCACGTGGCTATCATGCACTGATCACGTGGCTGATCATACACTGTTCACGTGTCTGACCATGCACTGATCACGTGGCTGATCATACACTGCTCACGTAACTGATCATGCACTGATCACGTGGCTGATCATGCACTGATCAGTGGCTATCATGCACTGATTACGTGGCTGATCATACACTGATCACGTGACTGATCATGCACTGATCATCTGGCTATCGTGCACTCATTAACTGGCTATCATGCACTGATCACGTGGCTGATCATACACTGATCACGTGACTGATCATGCACTGATCACGTCTATATCATGCACTGATCACATGACTGATCATGCACTGATCACCCGGATGATCATGCACTGATCATGCGACTGATCATGCACTGATCACGTGGCTATCATGCACTGCTCACGTGGCTGATCATGCAATGATCACGTAGCTACCATGTACTGGTCACGTGACTGATCATGCACTGATCACGTAATTGATCATGCACTGATCACGTGACTTATCATGCACTGATCACGTGAGTGATCATGCACTGATCACGTGACTGATCATGCACTGATCACGTGGCTATCATGCACTGCTCACGTGGCTGATCATGCAATGATCACGTAGCTACCATGTACTGGTCACGTGACTGATCATGCACTGATCACGTGACTGATCATGCACTGATCACGTGGCTGATCATGCACTGATCACGTGGCTGATCATGCACTGATCACGTGACTGATCATGCACTGATCACGTGACTGATCATGCACTGATCACGTGACTGATCATGCACTGATCACGTGACTGATCATGCACTGATCACCTGCCTGGTCATGCACTGATCACGTGACTGATCATGCACTGATCACATAGCTATCATGAACTGATCACCTGGCTGATCATGCACTGATCACGTGGCTGATCATGCACTGATACCGTGACTGAGCATGGACTGATCACATGACTATCATGTAGTGATCACGTGACTTAATGGCGCTGATCATGTGACTGATCATGCACTGATCATGTTTGCTATCATACACTGATCATGTGCCTCTGGAGGCAATAAACAAAGAGCTGAGTAGGCACGAATCATACAGTCAGCAGGCAATAATCATGGAACTCAGCTGTGAGGAATCATGCTGCTCAGCTGGCAATAATCAAGCAGCTGAGCAGGCAGGAATTACGCAGCACAGCTGGCAATTGTCAAGCAGATGACAGGCAGGAATCGTGCAGCTCAGCTGGCAATTGTCAAGCAGATGAGCAGACAGTAATCACGCAGCTCAGCAGGCCCTGATCACGTGACTGAGCATGCACTGTTCACGTGGCTGATCATACACTGATCACGTGATGATCATGCACTGATCACTTGGATATCATGCACTGATCACGTGGCTGATCATACACTGTTCACGTGTCTGACCATGCACTGATCACGTGGCTGATCATACACTGCTCACGTAACTGATCATGCACTGATCACGTGGCTATCATGCACTGATCACGTGGCTGAACATGCACTGTTCACGTGGCTGATCACACACCTGTCACGTGACATATCATGCACTGATCACGTGGCACTCATGCACTGATCACGTGGCTGATCATACTCTGCTCACGTAACTCATCATGCACACATCACGTGGCTATCATGCACTGCTCACGTGGCTCGTCATGGAATGATCACATAGCTACCATATACTGGTCACGTGACTGATCATGCACAGATCACGTAAATGATCATGCACTGTTCACGTGACTGATCATGTACTGATCACGTGACTGATCATGCACTGATCACGTGGCTATCATGCACTGCTCACGTGGCTGATCATGCAATGATCACGTAGCTACCATGTACTGGTCACGTGACTGATCATGCACTGATCACGTGACTGATCATGCACTGATCACGTGGCTATCATGCACTGATCACGTGGCTGATCATACACTGATCACGTGACTGATCATGCACTGATCACGTGACTAATCATGCACTGATCACGTGGCTATCATGCACTGATCACGTGGATGATCATGCACTGATCACGTGGCTGATCATGCACTGATCACGTGACTGATCATGCACTGATCACGTGACTATCATGCACTGATCACGTGGCTATCATGCACTGATCACGTGGCTGATCATGCAATGATCATGTAGCTACCATGTACTGGTCACGTGACTGATCATGCACTGATCACGTGACTGATCATGCACTGATCACGTGGCTATCATGCACTGATCACGTGACTGATCATGCACTGATCACGTCTATATCATGCACTGATCACATGACTGATCATGCACTGATCACGTGGATGATCATGCACTGATCATGTGACTGATCATGCACTGATCACGTGGCTGATCATGCACTGATCACGTGACTGATCATGCACTGATCACGTGACTGATCATGCACTGATCACGTGACTGATCATGCACTGATCACGTGGCTATCATGCACTACTCACGTGGCTGATCATGCAATGATCATGTAGCTACCATGTACTGGTCACGTGACTGATCATACACCCATCAGGTGACTGATCATGCACTGATCACGTGGCTATCATGCACTGATCACGTGGCTGATCATGCACTGATCACCTGCCTGGTCATGCACAGATCACGTGACAAATCATGCACTGATCACATGCTATCATGAACTGATCACCTGGCTGATCATGCACTGATCACGTGGCTGATCATGCACTGATACCGTGACTGAGCATGGACTGATCACATGACTATCATGTAGTGATCACGTGACTTAATGGCGCTGATCATGTGACTGATCATGCGCTGATCATGTTTGCTATCATACACTGATCATGTGCCTCTGGAGGCAATAAACAAAGAGCTGAGTAGGCACGAATCAAACAGTCAGCAGGCAATAATCATGGAACTCAGCTGTGAGGAATCATGCTGCTCAGCTGGCAATAATCAAGCAGCTGAGCAGGCAGGAATTACGCAGCACAGCTGATAATTGTCAAGCAGATGACAGGCAGGAATCGTGCAGCTCAGCTGGCAATTGTCAAGCAGATGAGCAGACAGTAATCACGCAGCTCAGCAGGCCCAGATCACGTGACTGAGCATGCACTGTTCACGTGGCTGATCATACACTGATCACGTGACTGATCATGCACTGATCACGTGGCTATCATGCACTGATCACGTGGCTGATCATACACTGTTCACGTGTCTGACCATGCACTGATCACGTGGCTGATCATACACTGCTCACGTAACTGATCATGCACTGATCACGTGGCTGATCATGCACTGATCACGTGGCTATCATGCACTGATCACGTGGCTGATCATGCACTGATCACGTGACTGATCATGCACTGATCACTGGCTATCATGCACTGATCAACTGGCTATCATGCACTGATCACGTGGCTGATCATACACTGATCACGTGACTGATCATGCACTGATCACGTCTATATCATGCACTGATCACATGACTGCCCATGCACTGATCACCCGGATGATCATGCACTGATCATGTGACTGATCATGCACTGATCACGTGGCTATCATGCACTGCTCACGTGGCTGATCATGCAATGATCACGTAGCTACCATGTACTGGTCACGTGACTGATCATGCACTGATCACGTAATTGATCATGCACTGATCAGGTGACTTATCATGCACTGATCACGTGAGTGATCATGCACTGATCACGTGACTGATCATGCACTGATCACGTGGCTATCATGCACTATCACGTGGCTGATCATGCAATGATCACGTAGCTACCATGCACTGGTCACGTGACTGATCATGCACTGATCACGTGACTGATCATGCACTGATCACGTGGCTATCATGCACTGATCACGTGGCTGATCATGCACTGATCACGTGACTGATCATGCACTGATCACGTGGCTGATCATGCACTGATCACGTGACTGATCATGCACTGATCACGTGGCTATCATGCACTGATCACGTGGCTGATCATGCACTGATCACGTGGCTGATCATGCACTGATCACGTGACTATCATGCACTGATCACGTGGCACTCATGCACTGATCACGTGGCTGATCATACACTGATCACGTAACTGATCATGCACTGATCACGTGGCTATCATGCACTGATCACGTGGCTGTCATGCAATGATCACGTAGCTACCATATACTGGTCACGTGACTGATCATGCACTGATCACGTAAATGATCATGCACTGATCACGTGACTGATCATGCACTGATCACGTGACTGATCATGCACTGATCACGTGGCTATCATGCACTGATCACGTGGCTGATCATGCACTGATCACGTAGCTACCATGCACTGATCACGTGACTGATCATGCACTGATCACGTAACTGATCATGCACTGATCACGTGGCTGATCATGCACTGATCACGTGGCTGATCACACTGATCACGTGACTGATCATGCACTGATCACGTGGCTATCATGCACTGATCACGTGGCTATCATGCACTGATCACGTGGCTGATCATACACTATCACGTGACTGATCATGCACTGATCACGTGGCTATCATGCACTGATCACGTGGCTATCATGCACTGATCACGTGGCTGATCATGCACTGATCACGTAGCTATCATGCACTGATCACGTGACTGATCATGCACTGATCACGTGACTGATCATGCACTGATCACGTGACTGATCATGCACTGATCACGTGACTGATCATGCACTGATCACGTGACTGATCATGCACTGATCACGTGGCTATCATGCACTGATCACGTGGCTGATCATGCACTGATCACGTGGCTACCATGCACTGATCACGTGACTGATCATGCACTGATCACGTAATTGATCATGCACTGATCACGTGGCTGATCATGCACTGATCACGTGGCTGATCATGCACTGATCACGTGACTGATCATGCACTGATCACGTGACTGATCATGCACTGATCACGTGGCTATCATGCACTGATCACGTGGCTGATCATGCACTGATCACGTGCCTGATCATGCACTGATCACATGACTGATCATGCACTGATCACGTGACTGATCATGCACTGATCACGTGGCTATCATGCACTACTCACGTGGCTGATCATGCAATGATCATGTAGCTACCATGTACTGGTCACGTGACTGATCATACACCCATCAGGTGACTGATCATGCACTGATCACGTGGCTATCATGCACTGATCACGTGGCTGATCATGCACTGATCACCTGCCTGGTCATGCACTGATCACGTGACTGATCATGCACTGATCACGTGGCTATCATGAACTGATCACGTGGCTGATCATGCACTGATCACGTGGCTGATCATGCACTGATACCGTGACTGAGCATGGACTGATCACATGACTATCATGTAGTGATCACGTGACTTAATGGCGCTGATCATGTGACTGATCATGCGCTGATCATGTTTGCTATCATACACTGATCATGTGCCTCTGGAGGCAATAAACAAAGAGCTGAGTAGGCACGAATCAAACAGTCAGCAGGCAATAATCATGGAACTCAGGTGTGAGGAATCATGCTGCTCAGCTGGCAATAATCAAGCAGCTGAGCAGGCAGGAATTACGCAGCACAGCTGGCAATTGTCAAGCAGATGACAGGCAGGAATCGTGCAGCTCAGCTGGCAATTGTCAAGCAGATGAGCAGACAGTAATCACGCAGCTCAGCAGGCCCAGATCACGTGACTGAGCATGCACTGTTCACGTGGCTGATCATACACTGATCACGTGACTGATCATGCACTGATCACGTGGCTATCATGCACTGATCACGTGGCTGATCATACACTGTTCACGTAACTGATCATGCACTGATCACGTGGCTATCATGCACTGATCACGTGGCTGATCATGCACTGATCACGTGGCTGATCATGCACTGATCACGTGGCTGATCATGCACTGATCACGTGACTGATCATGCACTGATCACGTGGCTGATCATGCACTGATCACGTGGCTATCATGCACTGATCACGTGGCTGATCATGCACTGATCACGTGACTGATCATGCACTGATCACTGGCTATCATGCACTCATCAACTGGCTATCATGCACTGATCACGTGGCTGATCATGCACTGATCACGTGACTGATCATGCACTGATCACGTCTATATCATGCACTGATCACGTGACTGATCATGCACTGATCACGTGGATGATCATGCACTGATCATGTGACTGATCATGCACTGATCACGTGGCTATCATGCACTGATCACGTGGCTGATCATGCACTGATCACGTAGCTACCATGTACTGGTCACGTGACTGATCATGCACTGATCACGTAATTGATCATGCACTGATCACGTGACTTATCATGCACTGATCACGTGACTGATCATGCACTGATCACGTGACTGATCATGCACTGATCACGTGGCTATCATGCACTACTCACGTGGCTGATCATGCAATGATCATGTAGCTACCATGTACTGGTCACGTGACTGATCATACACCCATCAGGTGACTGATCATGCACTGATCACGTGGCTATCATGCACTGATCACGTGGCTGATCATGCACTGATCACCTGCCTGGTCATGCACTGATCACGTGACAAATCATGCACTGATCACGTGGCTATCATGAACTGATCACCTGGCTGATCATGCACTGATCACGTGGCTGATCATGCACTGATACCGTGACTGAGCATGGACTGATCACATGACTATCATGTAGTGATCACGTGACTTAATGGCGCTGATCATGTGACTGATCATGCGCTGATCATGTTTGCTATCATACACTGATCATGTGCCTCTGGAGGCAATAAACAAAGAGCTGAGTAGGCACGAATCAAACAGTCAGCAGGCAATAATCATGGAACTCAGGTGTGAGGAATCATGCTGCTCAGCTGGCAATAATCAAGCAGCTGAGCAGGCAGGAATTACGCAGCACAGCTGATAATTGTCAAGCAGATGACAGGCAGGAATCGTGCAGCTCAGCTGGCAATTGTCAAGCAGATGAGCAGACAGTAATCACGCAGCTCAGCAGGCCCAGATCACGTGACTGAGCATGCACTGTTCACGTGGCTGATCATACACTGATCACGTGACTGATCATGCACTGATCACGTGGCTATCATGCACTGATCACGTGGCTGATCATACACTGTTCACGTGTCTGACCATGCACTGATCACGTGGCTGATCATACACTGCTCACGTAACTGATCATGCACTGATCACGTGGCTGATCATGCACTGATCAGTGGCTATCATGCACTGATTACTTGGCTGATCATACACTGATCACGTGACTGATCATGCACTGATCATCTGGCTATCATGCACTCATTAACTGGCTATCATGCACTGATCACGTGGCTGATCATACACTGATCACGTGACTGATCATGCACTGATCACGTCTATATCATGCACTGATCACATGACTGATCATGCACTGATCACGTGGATGATCATGCACTGATCATGTGACTGATCATGCACTGATCACGTGGCTATCATGCACTGCTCACGTGGCTGATCATGCAATGATCACGTAGCTACCATGTACTGGTCACGTGAGTGATCATGCACTGATCACGTAATTGATCATGCACTGATCACGTGACTTATCATGCACTGATCACGTGAGTGATCATGCACTGATCACGTGACTGATCATGCACTGATCACGTGGCTATCATGCACTGCTCACGTGGCTGATCATGCAATGATCACGTAGCTACCATATACTGGTCACGTGACTGATCATGCACTGATCACGTAACTGATCATGCACTGATCACGTGGCTGATCATGCACTGATCACGTGGCTGATCATGCACTGATCACGTGACTGATCATGCACTGATCACGTGACTGATCATGCACTGATCACGTGACTGATCATGCACTGATCACGTGACTGATCATGCACTGATCACCTGCCTGATCATGCACTGATCACGTGACAAATCATGCACTGATCACATAGCTATCATGAACTGATCACCTGGCTGATCATGCACTGATCACGTGGCTGATCATGCACTGATACCGTGACTGAGCATGGACTGATCACATGACTATCATGTAGTGATCACGTGACTTAATGGCTCTGATCATGTGACTGATCATGCACTGATCATGTTTGCTATCATACACTGATCATGTGCCTCTGGAGGCAATAAACAAAGAGCTGAGTAGGCACGAATCATACAGTCAGCAGGCAATAATCATGGAACTCAGCTGTGAGGAATCATGCTGCTCAGCTGGCAATAATCAAGCAGCTGAGCAGGCAGGAATTACGCAGCACAGCTGTCAATTGTCAAGCAGATGACAGGCAGGAATCGTGCAGCTCAGCTGGCAATTGTCAAGCAGATGAGCAGACAGTAATCACGCAGCTCAGCAGGCCCTGATCACGTGACTGAGCATGCACTGTTCACGTGGCTGATCATACACTGATCACGTGATGATCATGCACTGATCACTTGGATATCATGCACTGATCACGTGGCTGATCATACACTGTTCACGTGTCTGACCATGCACTGATCACGTGGCTGATCATACACTGCTCACGTAACTGATCATGCACTGATCACGTGGCTATCATGCACTGATCACGTGGCTGAACATGCACTGTTCACGTGGCTGATCACACACCTGTCACGTGACATATCATGCACTGATCACGTGGCACTCATGCACTGATCACGTGGCTGATCATACTCTGCTCACGTAACTCATCATGCACACATCACGTGGCTATCATGCACTGCTCACGTGGCTCGTCATGGAATGATCACGTAGCTACCATATACTGGTCACGTGACTGATCATGCACAGATCACGTAAATGATCATGCACTGTTCACGTGACTGATCATGTACTGATCACGTGACTGATCATGCACTGATCACGTGGCTATCATGCTCTGCTCACGTGGCTGATCATGCAACGATCACGTAGCAACCATGTACTGGTCACGTGACTGATCATGCACTGATCACGTAATTGATCCTGCACTGATCACGTGGCTCATCATGCACTGATCACGTGGCTGATCACACATGTATCACGTGACTGATCATGCACTGATCACGTGGCTCTCATGCACTGATCACGTGGCTATCATGCACTGATCACGTGGCTGATCACACTGATCACATGACTGATCATGCACTGATCACGTGGCTATCATGCACTGATCACGTGGCTATCATGCACTGATCACGTGGCTGATCATGCAATGATCACGTAGCTACCATGTACTGGTCACGTGACTGATCATGCACTGATCACGTAATTGATCATGCACTGATCACGTGACTGATCATGCACTGTTCACGTGACTGATCATGCACTGATCACGTGACTGATCATGCACTGATCACGTGGCTATCATGCACTGCTCATGTGGCTGATCATGCAATGATCACGTAGCTACCATATACTGATCACGTGACTGATCATGCACTGATCACGTAATTGATCATGCACTGATCACGTGGCTGATCATGCACTGATCACGTGGCTGATCATGCACTGATCACGTGACTGATCATGCACTGATCACGTGACTGATCATGCACTGATCACGTGGCTATCATGCACTGATCACGTGGCTGATCATGCACTGATCACGTGCCTGATCATGCACTGATCACATGACTGATCATGCACTGATCACGTGACTGATCATGCACTGATCACGTGGCTATCATGCACTACTCACGTGGCTGATCATGCAATGATCATGTAGCTACCATGTACTGGTCACGTGACTGATCATACACCCATCAGGTGACTGATCATGCACTGATCACGTGGCTATCATGCACTGATCACGTGGCTGATCATGCACTGATCACCTGCCTGGTCATGCACTGATCACGTGACAAATCATGCACTGATCACGTGGCTATCATGCACTGATCACCTGGCTGATCATGCACTGATCACGTGGCTGATCATGCACTGATACCGTGACTGAGCATGGACTGATCACATGACTATCATGTAGTGATCACGTGACTTAATGGCGCTGATCATGTGACTGATCATGCGCTGATCATGTTTGCTATCATACACTGATCATGTGCCTCTGGAGGCAATAAACAAAGAGCTGAGTAGGCACGAATCAAACAGTCAGCAGGCAATAATCATGGAACTCAGGTGTGAGGAATCATGCTGCTCAGCTGGCAATAATCAAGCAGCTGAGCAGGCAGGAATTACGCAGCACAGCTGGCAATTGTCAAGCAGATGACAGGCAGGAATCGTGCAGCTCAGCTGGCAATTGTCAAGCAGATGAGCAGACAGTAATCACGCAGCTCAGCAGGCCCAGATCACGTGACTGAGCATGCACTGTTCACGTGGCTGATCATACACTGATCACGTGACTGATCATGCACTGATCACGTGGCTATCATGCACTGATCACGTGGCTGATCATACACTGTTCACGTGTCTGACCATGCACTGATCACGTGGCTGATCATACACTGCTCACGTAACTGATCATGCACTGATCACGTGGCTGATCATGCACTGATCAGTGGCTGATCATGCACTGATCACGTGGCTGATCATGCACTGATCACGTGACTGATCATGCACTGATCACTGGCTATCATGCACTGATCACTGGCTATCATGCACTGATCACGTGGCTGATCATGCACTGATCACGTGACTGATCATGCACTGATCACGTCTATATCATGCACTGATCACATGACTGATCATGCACTGATCACGTGGATGATCATGCACTGATCATGTGACTGATCATGCACTGATCACGTGGCTATCATGCACTGCTCACGTGGCTGATCATGCAATGATCACGTAGCTACCATGTACTGGTCACGTGACTGATCATGCACTGATCACGTAATTGATCATGCACTGATCACGTGACTGATCATGCACTGATCACGTGGTGATCATGCACTGATCACGTGACTGATCATGCACTGATCACGTGGCTATCATGCACTGATCATGTGGCTGATCATGCAATGATCACGTAGCTACCATGTACTGGTCACGTGACTGATCATGCACTGATCACGTGACTGATCATGCACTGATCACGTGGCTGATCATGCACTGATCACGTGGCTGATCATGCACTGATCACGTGACTGATCATGCACTGATCACGTGACTGATCATGCACTGATCACGTGACTGATCATGCACTGATCACGTGACTGATCATGCACTGATCACGTGACTGATCATGCACTGATCACGTGACTGATCATGCACTGATCACCTGCCTGATCATGCACTGATCACGTGACAAATCATGAACTGATCACATAGCTATCATGAACTGATCACCTGGCTGATCATGCACTGATCACGTGGCTGATCATGCACTGATACCGTGACTGAGCATGGACTGATCACATGACTATCATGTAGTGATCACGTGACTTAATGGCGCTGATCATGTGACTGATCATGCACTGATCATGTTTGCTATCATACACTGATCATGTGCCTCTGGAGGCAATAAACAAAGAGCTGAGTAGGCACGAATCAAACAGTCAGCAGGCAATAATCATGGAACTCAGCTGTGAGGAATCATGCTGCTCAGCTGGCAATAATCAAGCAGCTGAGCAGGCAGGAATTACGCAGCACAGCTGGCAATTGTCAAGCAGATGACAGGCAGGAATCGTGCAGCTCAGCTGGCAATTGTCAAGCAGATGAGCAGACAGTAATCACGCAGCTCAGCAGGCCCTGATCACGTGACTGAGCATGCACTGTTCACGTGGCTGATCATACACTGATCACGTGATGATCATGCACTGATCACTTGGATATCATGCACTGATCACGTGGCTGATCATACACTGTTCACGTGTCTGACCATGCACTGATCACGTGGCTGATCATACACTGCTCACGTAACTGATCATGCACTGATCACGTGGCTATCATGCACTGATCACGTGGCTGAACATGCACTGTTCACGTGGCTGATCACACACCTGTCACGTGACATATCATGCACTGATCACGTGGCACTCATGCACTGATCACGTGGCTGATCATACTCTGCTCACGTAACTCATCATGCACACATCACGTGGCTATCATGCACTGCTCACGTGGCTCGTCATGGAATGATCACATAGCTACCATATACTGGTCACGTGACTGATCATGCACAGATCACGTAAATGATCATGCACTGTTCACGTGACTGATCATGTACTGATCACGTGACTGATCATGCACTGATCACGTGGCTATCATGCTCTGCTCACGTGGCTGATCATGCAACGATCACGTAGCAACCATGTACTGGTCACGTGACTGATCATGCACTGATCACGTAATTGATCCTGCACTGATCACGTGGCTCATCATGCACTGATCACGTGGCTGATCACACATGTATCACGTGACTGATCATGCACTGATCACGTGGCTCTCATGCACTGATCACGTGGCTATCATGCACTGATCACGTGGCTGATCACACACTATCACATGACTGATCATGCACTGATCACGTGGCTATCATGCACTGATCACGTGGCTATCATGCACTGATCACGTGGCTGATCATGCAATGATCACGTAGCTACCATGTACTGGTCACGTGACTGATCATGCACTGATCACGTAATTGATCATGCACTGATCACGTGACTGATCATGCACTGATCACGTGGTGATCATGCACTGATCACGTGACTGATCATGCACTGATCACGTGGCTATCATGCACTGATCACGTGGCTGATCATGCACTGATCACGTGGCTACCATGCACTGATCACGTGGCTGATCATGCACTGATCACGTGACTGATCATGCACTGATCACGTGACTGATCATGCACTGATCACGTGGCTATCATGCACTGATCACGTGGCTGATCATGCACTGATCACGTGCCTGATCATGCACTGATCACATGACTGATCATGCACTGATCACGTGACTGATCATGCACTGATCACGTGGCTATCATGCACTACTCACGTGGCTGATCATGCAATGATCATGTAGCTACCATGTACCGGTCACGTGACTGATCATACACCCATCAGGTGACTGATCATGCACTGATCACGTGGCTATCATGCACTGATCACGTGGCTGATCATGCACTGATCACCTGCCTGGTCATGCACAGATCACGTGACAAATCATGCACTGATCACGTGGCTATCATGAACTGATCACCTGGCTGATCATGCACTGATCACGTGGCTGATCATGCACTGATACCGTGACTGAGCATGGACTGATCACATGACTATCATGTAGTGATCACGTGACTTAATGGCGCTGATCATGTGACTGATCATGCGCTGATCATGTTTGCTATCATACACTGATCATGTGCCTCTGGAGGCAATAAACAAAGAGCTGAGTAGGCACGAATCAAACAGTCAGCAGGCAATAATCATGGAACTCAGGTGTGAGGAATCATGCTGCTCAGCTGGCAATAATCAAGCAGCTGAGCAGGCAGGAATTACGCAGCACAGCTGGCAATTGTCAAGCAGATGACAGGCAGGAATCGTGCAGCTCAGCTGGCAATTGTCAAGCAGATGAGCAGACAGTAATCACGCAGCTCAGCAGGCCCAGATCACGTGACTGAGCATGCACTGTTCACGTGGCTGATCATACACTGATCACGTGACTGATCATGCACTGATCACGTGGCTATCATGCACTGATCACGTGGCTGATCATACACTGCTCACGTAACTGATCATGCACTGATCACGTGGCTATCATGCACTGATCACGTGGCTGATCATGCACTGATCACGTGGCTGATCATGCACTGATCACGTGGCTGATCATGCACTGATCACGTAACTGATCATGCACTGATCACGTGGCTGATCATGCACTGATCACGTGGCTATCATGCACTGATCACGTGGCTGATCATGCACTGATCACGTGACTGATCATGCACTGATCACTGGCTATCATGCACTGATTAACTGGCTATCATGCACTGATCACGTGGCTGATCATGCACTGATCACGTGACTGATCATGCACTGATCACGTCTATATCATGCACTGATCACGTGACTGATCATGCACTGATCACGTGGATGATCATACACTGATCATGTGACTGATCATGCACTGATCACGTGGCTATCATGCACTGCTCACGTGGCTGATCATGCAATGATCACGTAGCTACCATGCACTGATCACGTGACTGATCATGCACTGATCACGTAATTGATCATGCACTGATCACGTGACTTATCATGCACTGATCACGTGACTGATCATGCACTGATCACGTGACTGATCATGCACTGATCACGTGGCTATCATGCACTACTCACGTGGCTGATCATGCAATGATCATGTAGCTACCATGTACTGGTCACGTGACTGATCATACACCCATCAGGTGACTGATCATGCACTGATCACGTGGCTATCATGCACTGATCACGTGGCTGATCATGCACTGATCACCTGCCTGATCATGCACTGATCACGTGACTGATCATGCACTGATCACGTGGCTATCATGCACTGATCACGTGGCTGATCATGCACTGATCACGTGGCTGATCATGCACTGATACCGTGACTGAGCATGGACTGATCACATGACTATCATGTAGTGATCACGTGACTTAATGGCGCTGATCATGTGACTGATCATGCACTGATCATGTTTGCTATCATACACTGATCATGTGCCTCTGGAGGCAATAAACAAAGAGCTGAGTAGGCACGAATCAAACAGTCAGCAGGCAATAATCATGGAACTCAGGTGTGAGGAATCATGCTGCTCAGCTGGCAATAATCAAGCAGCTGAGCAGGCAGGAATTACGCAGCACAGCTGGCAATTGTCAAGCAGATGACAGGCAGGAATCGTGCAGCTCAGCTGGCAATTGTCAAGCAGATGAGCAGACAGTAATCACGCAGCTCAGCAGGCCCAGATCACGTGACTGAGCATGCACTGTTCACGTGGCTGATCATACACTGATCACGTGACTGATCATGCACTGATCACGTGGCTATCATGCACTGATCACGTGGCTGATCATACACTGTTCACGTGTCTGACCATGCACTGATCACGTGGCTGATCATACACTGCTCACGTAACTGATCATGCACTGATCACGTGGCTGATCATGCACTGATCACGTGGCTATCATGCACTGATCACGTGGCTGATCATACACTGATCACGTGACTGATCATGCACTGATCACTGGCTATCATGCACTCATCAACTGGCTATCATGCACTGATCACGTGGCTGATCATGCACTGATCACGTGACTGATCATGCACTGATCACGTCTATATCATGCACTGATCACGTGACTGCCCATGCACTGATCACGTGGATGATCATACACTGATCACGTGACTGATCATGCACTGATCACGTGGCTATCATGCACTGCTCACGTGGCTGATCATGCAATGATCACGTAGCTACCATGTACTGGTCACGTGACTGATCATGCACTGATCACGTAATTGATCATGCACTGATCACGTGACTGATCATGCACTGATCACGTGAGTGATCATGCACTGATCACGTGACTGATCATGCACTGATCACGTGGCTATCATGCACTGCTCACGTGGCTGATCATGCAATGATCACCTAGCTACCATATACTGGTCACGTGACTGATCATGCACTGATCACGTGATTGATCATGCACTGATCACGTGGCTGATCATGCACTGATCACGTGGCTGATCATGCACTGATCACGTGACTGATCATGCACTGATCACGTGACTGATCATGCACTGATCACGTGACTGATCATGCACTGATCACGTGACTGATCATGCACTGATCACGTGCCTGGTCATGCACTGATCACGTGACAAATCATGCACTGATCACATAGCTATCATGAACTGATCACGTGGCTGATCATGCACTGATCACGTGGCTGATCATGCACTGATACCGTGACTGAGCATGGACTGATCACATGACTATCATGTAGTGATCACGTGACTTAATGGCGCTGATCATGTGACTGATCATGCACTGATCATGTTTGCTATCATACACTGATCATGTGCCTCTGGAGGCAATAAACAAAGAGCTGAGTAGGCACGAATCATACAGTCAGCAGGCAATAATCATGGAACTCAGCTGTGAGGAATCATGCTGCTCAGCTGGCAATAATCAAGCAGCTGAGCAGGCAGGAATTACGCAGCACAGCTGGCAATTGTCAAGCAGATGACAGGCAGGAATCGTGCAGCTCAGCTGGCAATTGTCAAGCAGATGAGCAGACAGTAATCACGCAGCTCAGCAGGCCCTGATCACGTGACTGAGCATGCACTGTTCACGTGGCTGATCATACACTGATCACGTGATGATCATGCACTGATCACTTGGATATCATGCACTGATCACGTGGCTGATCATACACTGTTCACGTGTCTGACCATGCACTGATCACGTGGCTGATCATACACTGCTCACGTAACTGATCATGCACTGATCACGTGGCTATCATGCACTGATCACGTGGCTGAACATGCACTGTTCACGTGGCTGATCACACACCTGTCACGTGACATATCATGCACTGATCACGTGGCACTCATGCACTGATCACGTGGCTGATCATACTCTGCTCACGTAACTCATCATGCACACATCACGTGGCTATCATGCACTGCTCACGTGGCTCGTCATGGAATGATCACGTAGCTACCATATACTGGTCACGTGACTGATCATGCACAGATCACGTAAATGATCATGCACTGTTCACGTGACTGATCATGTACTGATCACGTGACTGATCATGCACTGATCACGTGGCTATCATGCTCTGCTCACGTGGCTGATCATGCAACGATCACGTAGCAACCATGTACTGGTCACGTGACTGATCATGCACTGATCACGTAATTGATCCTGCACTGATCACGTGGCTCATCATGCACTGATCACGTGGCTGATCACACATGTATCACGTGACTGATCATGCACTGATCACGTGGCTCTCATGCACTGATCACGTGGCTATCATGCACTGATCACGTGGCTGATCATGCACTATCACGTGACTGATCATGCACTGATCACGTGGCTATCATGCACTGATCACGTGGCTATCATGCACTGATCACGTGGCTGATCATGCAATGATCACGTAGCTACCATGTACTGGTCACGTGACTGATCATGCACTGATCACGTAATTGATCATGCACTGATCACGTGACTGATCATGCACTGATCACGTGGTGATCATGCACTGATCACGTGACTGATCATGCACTGATCACGTGGCTATCATGCACTGATCACGTGGCTGATCATGCACTGATCACGTAGCTACCATATACTGATCACGTGACTGATCATGCACTGATCACGTAATTGATCATGCACTGATCACGTGGCTGATCATGCACTGATCACGTGGCTGATCATGCACTGATCACGTGACTGATCATGCACTGATCACGTGACTGATCATGCACTGATCACGTGGCTATCATGCACTGATCACGTGGCTGATCATGCACTGATCACGTGCCTGATCATGCACTGATCACATGACTGATCATGCACTGATCACGTGACTGATCATGCACTGATCACGTGGCTATCATGCACTACTCACGTGGCTGATCATGCAATGATCATGTAGCTACCATGTACTGGTCACGTGACTGATCATACACCCATCAGGTGACTGATCATGCACTGATCACGTGGCTATCATGCACTGATCACGTGGCTGATCATGCACTGATCACCTGCCTGGTCATGCACAGATCACGTGACTGATCATGCACTGATCACATGGCTATCATGAACTGATCACGTGGCTGATCATGCACTGATCACGTGGCTGATCATGCACTGATACCGTGACTGAGCATGGACTGATCACATGACTATCATGTAGTGATCACGTGACTTAATGGCGCTGATCATGTGACTGATCATGCGCTGATCATGTTTGCTATCATACACTGATCATGTGCCTCTGGAGGCAATAAACAAAGAGCTGAGTAGGCACGAATCAAACAGTCAGCAGGCAATAATCATGGAACTCAGGTGTGAGGAATCATGCTGCTCAGCTGGCAATAATCAAGCAGCTGAGCAGGCAGGAATTACGCAGCACAGCTGATAATTGTCAAGCAGATGACAGGCAGGAATCGTGCAGCTCAGCTGGCAATTGTCAAGCAGATGAGCAGACAGTAATCACGCAGCTCAGCAGGCCCAGATCACGTGACTGAGCATGCACTGTTCACGTGGCTGATCATACACTGATCACGTGACTGATCATGCACTGATCACGTGGCTATCATGCACTGATCACGTGGCTGATCATACACTGTTCACGTGTCTGACCATGCACTGATCACGTGGCTGATCATACACTGCTCACGTAACTGATCATGCACTGATCACGTGGCTGATCATGCACTGATCACGTGGCTGATCATGCACTGATCACGTGGCTGATCATGCACTGATCACGTGACTGATCATGCACTGATCACTGGCTATCATGCACTCATCAACTGGCTATCATGCACTGATCACGTGGCTGATCATGCACTGATCACGTGACTGATCATGCACTGATCACGTCTATATCATGCACTGATCACGTGACTGATCATGCACTGATCACGTGGATGATCATACACTGATCATGTGACTGATCATGCACTGATCACGTGGCTATCATGCACTGCTCACGTGGCTGATCATGCAATGATCACGTAGCTACCATGTACTGGTCACGTGACTGATCATGCACTGATCACGTAATTGATCATGCACTGATCACGTGACTGATCATGCACTGATCACGTGAGTGATCATGCACTGATCACGTGACTGATCATGCACTGATCACGTGGCTATCATGCACTGATCACGTGGCTGATCATGCAATGATCACGTGCTACCATGCACTGATCACGTGACTGATCATGCACTGATCACGTGACTGATCATGCACTGATCACGTGGCTGATCATGCACTGATCACGTGGCTGATCATGCACTGATCACGTGACTGATCATGCACTGATCACGTGACTGATCATGCACTGATCACGTGACTGATCATGCACTGATCACGTGACTGATCATGCACTGATCACGTGCCTGATCATGCACTGATCACGTGACTGATCATGCACTGATCACATAGCTATCATGAACTGATCACGTGGCTGATCATGCACTGATCACGTGGCTGATCATGCACTGATACCGTGACTGAGCATGGACTGATCACATGACTATCATGTAGTGATCACGTGACTTAATGGCGCTGATCATGTGACTGATCATGCACTGATCATGTTTGCTATCATACACTGATCATGTGCCTCTGGAGGCAATAAACAAAGAGCTGAGTAGGCACGAATCAAACAGTCAGCAGGCAATAATCATGGAACTCAGCTGTGAGGAATCATGCTGCTCAGCTGGCAATAATCAAGCAGCTGAGCAGGCAGGAATTACGCAGCACAGCTGGCAATTGTCAAGCAGATGACAGGCAGGAATCGTGCAGCTCAGCTGGCAATTGTCAAGCAGATGAGCAGACAGTAATCACGCAGCTCAGCAGGCCCTGATCACGTGACTGAGCATGCACTGTTCACGTGGCTGATCATACACTGATCACGTGATGATCATGCACTGATCACTTGGATATCATGCACTGATCACGTGGCTGATCATACACTGTTCACGTGTCTGACCATGCACTGATCACGTGGCTGATCATACACTGCTCACGTAACTGATCATGCACTGATCACGTGGCTATCATGCACTGATCACGTGGCTGAACATGCACTGTTCACGTGGCTGATCACACACCTGTCACGTGACATATCATGCACTGATCACGTGGCACTCATGCACTGATCACGTGGCTGATCATACTCTGCTCACGTAACTCATCATGCACACATCACGTGGCTATCATGCACTGCTCACGTGGCTCGTCATGGAATGATCACGTAGCTACCATATACTGGTCACGTGACTGATCATGCACAGATCACGTAAATGATCATGCACTGTTCACGTGACTGATCATGTACTGATCACGTGACTGATCATGCACTGATCACGTGGCTATCATGCTCTGCTCACGTGGCTGATCATGCAACGATCACGTAGCAACCATGTACTGGTCACGTGACTGATCATGCACTGATCACGTAATTGATCCTGCACTGATCACGTGGCTCATCATGCACTGATCACGTGGCTGATCACACATGTATCACGTGACTGATCATGCACTGATCACGTGGCTCTCATGCACTGATCACGTGGCTATCATGCACTGATCACGTGGCTGATCACACACTATCACATGACTGATCATGCACTGATCACGTGGCTATCATGCACTGATCACGTGGCTATCATGCACTGATCACGTGGCTGATCATGCAATGATCACGTAGCTACCATGTACTGGTCACGTGACTGATCATGCACTGATCACGTGGCTGATCATGCACTGATCACGTGACTGATCATGCACTGATCACGTGGCTGATCATGCACTGATCACGTGACTGATCATGCACTGATCACGTGGCTATCATGCACTGATCACGTGGCTGATCATGCACTGATCACGTGGCTACATGCACTGATCACGTGGCTGATCATGCACTGATCACGTGACTGATCATGCACTGATCACGTGACTGATCATGCACTGATCACGTGGCTATCATGCACTGATCACGTGGCTGATCATGCACTGATCACGTGCCTGATCATGCACTGATCACATGACTGATCATGCACTGATCACGTGACTGATCATGCACTGATCACGTGGCTATCATGCACTACTCACGTGGCTGATCATGCAATGATCATGTAGCTACCATGTACTGGTCACGTGACTGATCATACACCCATCAGGTGACTGATCATGCACTGATCACGTGGCTATCATGCACTGATCACGTGGCTGATCATGCACTGATCACGTGCCTGGTCATGCACTGATCACGTGACTGATCATGCACTGATCACGTGGCTATCATGAACTGATCACGTGGCTGATCATGCACTGATCACGTGGCTGATCATGCACTGATACCGTGACTGAGCATGGACTGATCACATGACTATCATGTAGTGATCACGTGACTTAATGGCGCTGATCATGTGACTGATCATGCGCTGATCATGTTTGCTATCATACACTGATCATGTGCCTCTGGAGGCAATAAACAAAGAGCTGAGTAGGCACGAATCAAACAGTCAGCAGGCAATAATCATGGAACTCAGCTGTGAGGAATCATGCTGCTCAGCTGGCAATAATCAAGCAGCTGAGCAGGCAGGAATTACGCAGCACAGCTGGCAATTGTCAAGCAGATGACAGGCAGGAATCGTGCAGCTCAGCTGGCAATTGTCAAGCAGATGAGCAGACAGTAATCACGCAGCTCAGCAGGCCCTGATCACGTGACTGAGCATGCACTGTTCACGTGGCTGATCATACACTGATCACGTGACTGATCATGCACTGATCACGTGGCTATCATGCACTGATCACGTGGCTGATCATACACTGATCACGTGACTGATCATGCACTGATCACGTGGCTATCATGCACTGATCACGTGGCTGATCATGCACTGATCACGTGGCTGATCATGCACTGATCACGTGGCTGATCATGCACTGATCACGTGACTGATCATGCACTGATCACGTGGCTGATCATGCACTGATCACGTGGCTATCATGCACTGATCACGTGGCTGATCATGCACTGATCACGTGACTGATCATGCACTGATCACTGGCTATCATGCACTGATCACTGGCTATCATGCACTGATCACGTGGCTGATCATGCACTGATCACGTGACTGATCATGCACTGATCACGTCTGATCATGCACTGATCACGTGACTGATCATGCACTGATCACGTGGATGATCATGCACTGATCATGTGACTGATCATGCACTGATCACGTGGCTATCATGCACTGATCACGTGGCTGATCATGCACTGATCACGTGCTATCATGCACTGATCACGTGACTGATCATGCACTGATCACGTGGCTGATCATGCACTGATCACGTGACTATCATGCACTGATCACGTGACTGATCATGCACTGATCACGTGACTGATCATGCACTGATCACGTGGCTATCATGCACTACTCACGTGGCTGATCATGCAATGATCATGTAGCTACCATGTACTGGTCACGTGACTGATCATACACCCATCAGGTGACTGATCATGCACTGATCACGTGGCTATCATGCACTGATCACGTGGCTGATCATGCACTGATCACGTGCCTGGTCATGCACTGATCACGTGACTGATCATGCACTGATCACGTGGCTGATCATGCACTGATCACGTGGCTGATCATGCACTGATCACGTGGCTGATCATGCACTGATACCGTGACTGAGCATGGACTGATCACATGACTATCATGTAGTGATCACGTGACTTAATGGCGCTGATCATGTGACTGATCATGCGCTGATCATGTTTGCTATCATACACTGATCATGTGCCTCTGGAGGCAATAAACAAAGAGCTGAGTAGGCACGAATCAAACAGTCAGCAGGCAATAATCATGGAACTCAGGTGTGAGGAATCATGCTGCTCAGCTGGCAATAATCAAGCAGCTGAGCAGGCAGGAATTACGCAGCACAGCTGGCAATTGTCAAGCAGATGACAGGCAGGAATCGTGCAGCTCAGCTGGCAATTGTCAAGCAGATGAGCAGACAGTAATCACGCAGCTCAGCAGGCCCAGATCACGTGACTGAGCATGCACTGTTCACGTGGCTGATCATACACTGATCACGTGACTGATCATGCACTGATCACGTGGCTATCATGCACTGATCACGTGGCTGATCATACACTGTTCACGTGTCTGACCATGCACTGATCACGTGGCTGATCATACACTGCTCACGTAACTGATCATGCACTGATCACGTGGCTGATCATGCACTGATCACGTGGCTGATCATGCACTGATCACGTGGCTGATCATGCACTGATCACGTGACTGATCATGCACTGATCACTGGCTATCATGCACTCATCAACTGGCTATCATGCACTGATCACGTGGCTGATCATGCACTGATCACGTGACTGATCATGCACTGATCACGACTATATCATGCACTGATCACGTGACTGATCATGCACTGATCACGTGGATGATCATGCACTGATCATGTGACTGATCATGCACTGATCACGTGGCTATCATGCACTGATCACGTGGCTGATCATGCAATGATCACGTAGCTACCATGTACTGGTCACGTGACTGATCATGCACTGATCACGTAATTGATCATGCACTGATCACGTGACTGATCATGCACTGATCACGTGAGTGATCATGCACTGATCACGTGACTGATCATGCACTGATCACGTGGCTATCATGCACTGCTCACGTGGCTGATCATGCACTGATCACGTAGCTACCATGTACTGGTCACGTGACTGATCATGCACTGATCACGTGACTGATCATGCACTGATCACGTGGCTGATCATGCACTGATCACGTGGCTGATCATGCACTGATCACGTGACTGATCATGCACTGATCACGTGACTGATCATGCACTGATCACGTGACTGATCATGCACTGATCACGTGACTGATCATGCACTGATCACGTGCCTGATCATGCACTGATCACGTGACTGATCATGCACTGATCACATGGCTATCATGACTGATCACGTGGCTGATCATGCACTGATCACGTGGCTGATCATGCACTGATACCGTGACTGAGCATGGACTGATCACATGACTATCATGTAGTGATCACGTGACTTAATGGCGCTGATCATGTGACTGATCATGCACTGATCATGTTTGCTATCATACACTGATCATGTGCCTCTGGAGGCAATAAACAAAGAGCTGAGTAGGCACGAATCATACAGTCAGCAGGCAATAATCATGGAACTCAGCTGTGAGGAATCATGCTGCTCAGCTGGCAATAATCAAGCAGCTGAGCAGGCAGGAATTACGCAGCACAGCTGGCAATTGTCAAGCAGATGACAGGCAGGAATCGTGCAGCTCAGCTGGCAATTGTCAAGCAGATGAGCAGACAGTAATCACGCAGCTCAGCAGGCCCTGATCACGTGACTGAGCATGCACTGTTCACGTGGCTGATCATACACTGATCACGTGATGATCATGCACTGATCACTTGGATATCATGCACTGATCACGTGGCTGATCATACACTGTTCACGTGTCTGACCATGCACTGATCACGTGGCTGATCATACACTGCTCACGTAACTGATCATGCACTGATCACGTGGCTATCATGCACTGATCACGTGGCTGAACATGCACTGTTCACGTGGCTGATCACACACCTGTCACGTGACATATCATGCACTGATCACGTGGCACTCATGCACTGATCACGTGGCTGATCATACTCTGCTCACGTAACTCATCATGCACACATCACGTGGCTATCATGCACTGCTCACGTGGCTCGTCATGGAATGATCACGTAGCTACCATATACTGGTCACGTGACTGATCATGCACAGATCACGTAAATGATCATGCACTGTTCACGTGACTGATCATGTACTGATCACGTGACTGATCATGCACTGATCACGTGGCTATCATGCTCTGCTCACGTGGCTGATCATGCAACGATCACGTAGCAACCATGTACTGGTCACGTGACTGATCATGCACTGATCACGTAATTGATCCTGCACTGATCACGTGGCTCATCATGCACTGATCACGTGGCTGATCACACATGTATCACGTGACTGATCATGCACTGATCACGTGGCTATCATGCACTGATCACGTGGCTATCATGCACTGATCACGTGGCTGATCACACACTGATCACGTGACTGATCATGCACTGATCACGTGGCTATCATGCACTGATCACGTGGCTATCATGCACTGATCACGTGGCTGATCATGCAATGATCACGTAGCTACCATGCACTGATCACGTGACTGATCATGCACTGATCACGTGACTGATCATGCACTGATCACGTGACTGATCATGCACTGATCACGTGGCTGATCATGCACTGATCACGTGACTGATCATGCACTGATCACGTGGCTATCATGCACTGATCACGTGGCTGATCATGCACTGATCACGTGGCTATCATGCACTGATCACGTGACTGATCATGCACTGATCACGTGATTGATCATGCACTGATCACGTGGCTGATCATGCACTGATCACGTGGCTGATCATGCACTGATCACGTGACTGATCATGCACTGATCACGTGACTGATCATGCACTGATCACGTGGCTATCATGCACTGATCACGTGGCTGATCATGCACTGATCACGTGCCTGATCATGCACTGATCACATGACTGATCATGCACTGATCACGTGACTGATCATGCACTGATCACGTGGCTATCATGCACTACTCACGTGGCTGATCATGCAATGATCATGTAGCTACCATGTACTGGTCACGTGACTGATCATACACCCATCAGGTGACTGATCATGCACTGATCACGTGGCTATCATGCACTGATCACGTGGCTGATCATGCACTGATCACGTGCCTGATCATGCACTGATCACGTGACTGATCATGCACTGATCACGTGGCTATCATGCACTGATCACGTGGCTGATCATGCACTGATCACGTGGCTGATCATGCACTGATACCGTGACTGAGCATGGACTGATCACATGACTATCATGTAGTGATCACGTGACTTAATGGCGCTGATCATGTGACTGATCATGCGCTGATCATGTTTGCTATCATACACTGATCATGTGCCTCTGGAGGCAATAAACAAAGAGCTGAGTAGGCACGAATCAAACAGTCAGCAGGCAATAATCATGGAACTCAGCTGTGAGGAATCATGCTGCTCAGCTGGCAATAATCAAGCAGCTGAGCAGGCAGGAATTACGCAGCACAGCTGATAATTGTCAAGCAGATGACAGGCAGGAATCGTGCAGCTCAGCTGGCAATTGTCAAGCAGATGAGCAGACAGTAATCACGCAGCTCAGCAGGCCCAGATCACGTGACTGAGCATGCACTGTTCACGTGGCTGATCATACACTGATCACGTGACTGATCATGCACTGATCACGTGGCTATCATGCACTGATCACGTGGCTGATCATACACTGATCACGTGTCTGACCATGCACTGATCACGTGGCTGATCATACACTGCTCACGTAACTGATCATGCACTGATCACGTGGCTGATCATGCACTGATCACGTGGCTATCATGCACTGATCACGTGGCTGATCATGCACTGATCACGTGACTGATCATGCACTGATCACTGGCTATCATGCACTCATCACTGGCTATCATGCACTGATCACGTGGCTGATCATGCACTGATCACGTGACTGATCATGCACTGATCACGTCTATATCATGCACTGATCACGTGACTGATCATGCACTGATCACGTGGATGATCATGCACTGATCATGTGACTGATCATGCACTGATCACGTGGCTATCATGCACTGATCACGTGGCTGATCATGCAATGATCACGTAGCTACCATGTACTGATCACGTGACTGATCATGCACTGATCACGTAATTGATCATGCACTGATCACGTGACTGATCATGCACTGATCACGTGACTGATCATGCACTGATCACGTGACTGATCATGCACTGATCACGTGGCTATCATGCACTGATCACGTGGCTGATCATGCACTGATCACGTAGCTACCATGTACTGGTCACGTGACTGATCATGCACTGATCACGTGACTGATCATGCACTGATCACGTGGCTGATCATGCACTGATCACGTGGCTGATCATGCACTGATCACGTGACTGATCATGCACTGATCACGTGACTGATCATGCACTGATCACGTGACTGATCATGCACTGATCACGTGACTGATCATGCACTGATCACGTGCCTGATCATGCACTGATCACGTGACTGATCATGCACTGATCACGTGGCTATCATGCACTGATCACGTGGCTGATCATGCACTGATCACGTGGCTGATCATGCACTGATACCGTGACTGAGCATGGACTGATCACATGACTATCATGTAGTGATCACGTGACTTAATGGCGCTGATCATGTGACTGATCATGCACTGATCATGTTTGCTATCATACACTGATCATGTGCCTCTGGAGGCAATAAACAAAGAGCTGAGTAGGCACGAATCAAACAGTCAGCAGGCAATAATCATGGAACTCAGCTGTGAGGAATCATGCTGCTCAGCTGGCAATAATCAAGCAGCTGAGCAGGCAGGAATTACGCAGCACAGCTGGCAATTGTCAAGCAGATGACAGGCAGGAATCGTGCAGCTCAGCTGGCAATTGTCAAGCAGATGAGCAGACAGTAATCACGCAGCTCAGCAGGCCCTGATCACGTGACTGAGCATGCACTGTTCACGTGGCTGATCATACACTGATCACGTGATGATCATGCACTGATCACTTGGATATCATGCACTGATCACGTGGCTGATCATACACTGTTCACGTGTCTGACCATGCACTGATCACGTGGCTGATCATACACTGCTCACGTAACTGATCATGCACTGATCACGTGGCTATCATGCACTGATCACGTGGCTGAACATGCACTGTTCACGTGGCTGATCACACACCTGTCACGTGACATATCATGCACTGATCACGTGGCACTCATGCACTGATCACGTGGCTGATCATACTCTGCTCACGTAACTCATCATGCACACATCACGTGGCTATCATGCACTGCTCACGTGGCTCGTCATGGAATGATCACGTAGCTACCATATACTGGTCACGTGACTGATCATGCACAGATCACGTAAATGATCATGCACTGTTCACGTGACTGATCATGTACTGATCACGTGACTGATCATGCACTGATCACGTGGCTATCATGCTCTGCTCACGTGGCTGATCATGCAACGATCACGTAGCAACCATGTACTGGTCACGTGACTGATCATGCACTGATCACGTAATTGATCCTGCACTGATCACGTGGCTCATCATGCACTGATCACGTGGCTGATCACACATGTATCACGTGACTGATCATGCACTGATCACGTGGCTATCATGCACTGATCACGTGGCTATCATGCACTGATCACGTGGCTGATCACACACTATCACGTGACTGATCATGCACTGATCACGTGGCTATCATGCACTGATCACGTGGCTATCATGCACTGATCACGTGGCTGATCATGCACTGATCACGTAGCTATCATGCACTGATCACGTGACTGATCATGCACTGATCACGTGGCTGATCATGCACTGATCACGTGGCTGATCATGCACTGATCACGTGACTGATCATGCACTGATCACGTGACTGATCATGCACTGATCACGTGGCTATCATGCACTGATCACGTGGCTGATCATGCACTGATCACGTGGCTATCATGCACTGATCACGTGACTGATCATGCACTGATCACGTGATTGATCATGCACTGATCACGTGGCTGATCATGCACTGATCACGTGGCTGATCATGCACTGATCACGTGACTGATCATGCACTGATCACGTGACTGATCATGCACTGATCACGTGGCTATCATGCACTGATCACGTGGCTGATCATGCACTGATCACGTGCCTGATCATGCACTGATCACATGACTGATCATGCACTGATCACGTGACTGATCATGCACTGATCACGTGGCTATCATGCACTACTCACGTGGCTGATCATGCAATGATCATGTAGCTACCATGTACTGGTCACGTGACTGATCATACACCCATCAGGTGACTGATCATGCACTGATCACGTGGCTATCATGCACTGATCACGTGGCTGATCATGCACTGATCACGTGCCTGGTCATGCACTGATCACGTGACTGATCATGCACTGATCACGTGGCTGATCATGCACTGATCACGTGGCTGATCATGCACTGATCACGTGGCTGATCATGCACTGATACCGTGACTGAGCATGGACTGATCACATGACTATCATGTAGTGATCACGTGACTTAATGGCGCTGATCATGTGACTGATCATGCACTGATCATGTTTGCTATCATACACTGATCATGTGCCTCTGGAGGCAATAAACAAAGAGCTGAGTAGGCACGAATCAAACAGTCAGCAGGCAATAATCATGGAACTCAGCTGTGAGGAATCATGCTGCTCAGCTGGCAATAATCAAGCAGCTGAGCAGGCAGGAATTACGCAGCACAGCTGGCAATTGTCAAGCAGATGACAGGCAGGAATCGTGCAGCTCAGCTGGCAATTGTCAAGCAGATGAGCAGACAGTAATCACGCAGCTCAGCAGGCCCAGATCACGTGACTGAGCATGCACTGTTCACGTGGCTGATCATACACTGATCACGTGACTGATCATGCACTGATCACGTGGCTATCATGCACTGATCACGTGGCTGATCATACACTGTTCACGTGTCTGACCATGCACTGATCACGTGGCTGATCATGCACTGCTCACGTAACTGATCATGCACTGATCACGTGGCTGATCATGCACTGATCACGTGGCTGATCATGCACTGATCACGTGGCTGATCATGCACTGATCACGTGACTGATCATGCACTGATCACTGGCTATCATGCACTGATCACTGGCTATCATGCACTGATCACGTGGCTGATCATGCACTGATCACGTGACTGATCATGCACTGATCACGTCTATATCATGCACTGATCACGTGACTGATCATGCACTGATCACGTGGATGATCATGCACTGATCATGTGACTGATCATGCACTGATCACGTGGCTATCATGCACTGATCACGTGGCTGATCATGCAATGATCACGTAGCTACCATGTACTGGTCACGTGACTGATCATGCACTGATCACGTAATTGATCATGCACTGATCACGTGACTGATCATGCACTGATCACGTGACTGATCATGCACTGATCACGTGACTGATCATGCACTGATCACGTGGCTATCATGCACTGATCACGTGGCTGATCATGCACTGATCACGTGGCTACCATGCACTGATCACGTGACTGATCATGCACTGATCACGTGACTGATCATGCACTGATCACGTGGCTGATCATGCACTGATCACGTGGCTGATCATGCACTGATCACGTGACTGATCATGCACTGATCACGTGACTGATCATGCACTGATCACGTGACTGATCATGCACTGATCACGTGACTGATCATGCACTGATCACGTGCCTGATCATGCACTGATCACGTGACTGATCATGCACTGATCACATAGCTATCATGCACTGATCACGTGGCTGATCATGCACTGATCACGTGGCTGATCATGCACTGATACCGTGACTGAGCATGGACTGATCACATGACTATCATGTAGTGATCACGTGACTTAATGGCGCTGATCATGTGACTGATCATGCACTGATCATGTTTGCTATCATACACTGATCATGTGCCTCTGGAGGCAATAAACAAAGAGCTGAGTAGGCACGAATCAAACAGTCAGCAGGCAATAATCATGGAACTCAGCTGTGAGGAATCATGCTGCTCAGCTGGCAATAATCAAGCAGCTGAGCAGGCAGGAATTACGCAGCACAGCTGGCAATTGTCAAGCAGATGACAGGCAGGAATCGTGCAGCTCAGCTGGCAATTGTCAAGCAGATGAGCAGACAGTAATCACGCAGCTCAGCAGGCCCTGATCACGTGACTGAGCATGCACTGTTCACGTGGCTGATCATACACTGATCACGTGATGATCATGCACTGATCACTTGGATATCATGCACTGATCACGTGGCTGATCATACACTGTTCACGTGTCTGACCATGCACTGATCACGTGGCTGATCATACACTGCTCACGTAACTGATCATGCACTGATCACGTGGCTATCATGCACTGATCACGTGGCTGAACATGCACTGTTCACGTGGCTGATCACACACCTGTCACGTGACATATCATGCACTGATCACGTGGCACTCATGCACTGATCACGTGGCTGATCATACTCTGCTCACGTAACTCATCATGCACACATCACGTGGCTATCATGCACTGCTCACGTGGCTCGTCATGGAATGATCACGTAGCTACCATATACTGGTCACGTGACTGATCATGCACAGATCACGTAAATGATCATGCACTGTTCACGTGACTGATCATGTACTGATCACGTGACTGATCATGCACTGATCACGTGGCTATCATGCACTGCTCACGTGGCTGATCATGCAACGATCACGTAGCAACCATGTACTGGTCACGTGACTGATCATGCACTGATCACGTAATTGATCATGCACTGATCACGTGGCTCATCATGCACTGATCACGTGGCTGATCACACATGTATCACGTGACTGATCATGCACTGATCACGTGGCTATCATGCACTGATCACGTGGCTATCATGCACTGATCACGTGGCTGATCACACTATCACGTGACTGATCATGCACTGATCACGTGGCTATCATGCACTGATCACGTGGCTATCATGCACTGATCACGTGGCTGATCATGCACTGATCACGTAGCTATGTACTGGTCACGTGACTGATCATGCACTGATCACGTAATGATCATGCACTGATCACGTGACTGATCATGCACTGATCACGTGACTGATCATGCACTGATCACGTGACTGATCATGCACTGATCACGTGGCTATCATGCACTGATCACGTGGCTGATCATGCACTGATCACGTAGCTACCATGCTGATCACGTGACTGATCATGCACTGATCACGTGATTGATCATGCACTGATCACGTGGCTGATCATGCACTGATCACGTGGCTGATCATGCACTGATCACGTGACTGATCATGCACTGATCACGTGACTGATCATGCACTGATCACGTGGCTATCATGCACTGATCACGTGGCTGATCATGCACTGATCACGTGCCTGATCATGCACTGATCACATGACTGATCATGCACTGATCACGTGACTGATCATGCACTGATCACGTGGCTATCATGCACTACTCACGTGGCTGATCATGCAATGATCATGTAGCTACCATGTACTGGTCACGTGACTGATCATACACCCATCAGGTGACTGATCATGCACTGATCACGTGGCTATCATGCACTGATCACGTGGCTGATCATGCACTGATCACGTGCCTGATCATGCACTGATCACGTGACTGATCATGCACTGATCACGTGGCTGATCATGCACTGATCACGTGGCTGATCATGCACTGATCACGTGGCTGATCATGCACTGATACCGTGACTGAGCATGGACTGATCACATGACTATCATGTAGTGATCACGTGACTTAATGGCGCTGATCATGTGACTGATCATGCGCTGATCATGTTTGCTATCATACACTGATCATGTGCCTCTGGAGGCAATAAACAAAGAGCTGAGTAGGCACGAATCAAACAGTCAGCAGGCAATAATCATGGAACTCAGCTGTGAGGAATCATGCTGCTCAGCTGGCAATAATCAAGCAGCTGAGCAGGCAGGAATTACGCAGCACAGCTGGCAATTGTCAAGCAGATGACAGGCAGGAATCGTGCAGCTCAGCTGGCAATTGTCAAGCAGATGAGCAGACAGTAATCACGCAGCTCAGCAGGCCCTGATCACGTGACTGAGCATGCACTGTTCACGTGGCTGATCATACACTGATCACGTGACTGATCATGCACTGATCACGTGGCTATCATGCACTGATCACGTGGCTGATCATACACTGTTCACGTGTCTGACCATGCACTGATCACGTGGCTGATCATACACTGCTCACGTAACTGATCATGCACTGATCACGTGGCTGATCATGCACTGATCACGTGGCTATCATGCACTGATCACGTGGCTGATCATGCACTGATCACGTGACTGATCATGCACTGATCACTGGCTATCATGCACTGATCACTGGCTATCATGCACTGATCACGTGGCTGATCATGCACTGATCACGTGACTGATCATGCACTGATCACGTCTATATCATGCACTGATCACATGACTGATCATGCACTGATCACGTGGATGATCATGCACTGATCATGTGACTGATCATGCACTGATCACGTGGCTATCATGCACTGATCACGTGGCTGATCATGCAATGATCACGTAGCTACCATGTACTGATCACGTGACTGATCATGCACTGATCACGTAATTGATCATGCACTGATCACGTGGCTGATCATGCACTGATCACGTGACTGATCATGCACTGATCACGTGACTGATCATGCACTGATCACGTGGCTATCATGCACTGATCACGTGGCTGATCATGCACTGATCACGTAGCTACCATGCACTGATCACGTGACTGATCATGCACTGATCACGTGACTGATCATGCACTGATCACGTGGCTGATCATGCACTGATCACGTGGCTGATCATGCACTGATCACGTGACTGATCATGCACTGATCACGTGACTGATCATGCACTGATCACGTGACTGATCATGCACTGATCACGTGACTGATCATGCACTGATCACGTGACTGATCATGCACTGATCACGTGACTGATCATGCACTGATCACATGGCTATCATGCACTGATCACGTGGCTGATCATGCACTGATCACGTGGCTGATCATGCACTGATACCGTGACTGAGCATGGACTGATCACATGACTATCATGTAGTGATCACGTGACTTAATGGCGCTGATCATGTGACTGATCATGCACTGATCATGTTTGCTATCATACACTGATCATGTGCCTCTGGAGGCAATAAACAAAGAGCTGAGTAGGCACGAATCATACAGTCAGCAGGCAATAATCATGGAACTCAGCTGTGAGGAATCATGCTGCTCAGCTGGCAATAATCAAGCAGCTGAGCAGGCAGGAATTACGCAGCACAGCTGGCAATTGTCAAGCAGATGACAGGCAGGAATCGTGCAGCTCAGCTGGCAATTGTCAAGCAGATGAGCAGACAGTAATCACGCAGCTCAGCAGGCCCTGATCACGTGACTGAGCATGCACTGTTCACGTGGCTGATCATACACTGATCACGTGATGATCATGCACTGATCACTTGGATATCATGCACTGATCACGTGGCTGATCATACACTGTTCACGTGTCTGACCATGCACTGATCACGTGGCTGATCATACACTGCTCACGTAACTGATCATGCACTGATCACGTGGCTATCATGCACTGATCACGTGGCTGAACATGCACTGTTCACGTGGCTGATCACACACCTGTCACGTGACATATCATGCACTGATCACGTGGCACTCATGCACTGATCACGTGGCTGATCATACTCTGCTCACGTAACTCATCATGCACACATCACGTGGCTATCATGCACTGCTCACGTGGCTCGTCATGGAATGATCACGTAGCTACCATATACTGGTCACGTGACTGATCATGCACAGATCACGTAAATGATCATGCACTGTTCACGTGACTGATCATGTACTGATCACGTGACTGATCATGCACTGATCACGTGGCTATCATGCTCTGCTCACGTGGCTGATCATGCAACGATCACGTAGCAACCATGTACTGGTCACGTGACTGATCATGCACTGATCACGTAATTGATCCTGCACTGATCACGTGGCTCATCATGCACTGATCACGTGGCTGATCACACATGTATCACGTGACTGATCATGCACTGATCACGTGGCTCTCATGCACTGATCACGTGGCTATCATGCACTGATCACGTGGCTGATCATGCACTGATCACGTGACTGATCATGCACTGATCACGTGGCTATCATGCACTGATCACGTGGCTATCATGCACTGATCACGTGGCTGATCATGCAATGATCACGTAGCTACCATGTACTGGTCACGTGACTGATCATGCACTGATCACGTGACTGATCATGCACTGATCACGTGACTGATCATGCACTGATCACGTGACTGATCATGCACTGATCACGTGACTGATCATGCACTGATCACGTGGCTATCATGCACTGATCACGTGGCTGATCATGCACTGATCACGTGGCTATCATGCACTGATCACGTGACTGATCATGCACTGATCACGTAATTGATCATGCACTGATCACGTGGCTGATCATGCACTGATCACGTGGCTGATCATGCACTGATCACGTGACTGATCATGCACTGATCACGTGACTGATCATGCACTGATCACGTGGCTATCATGCACTGATCACGTGGCTGATCATGCACTGATCACGTGACTGATCATGCACTGATCACATGACTGATCATGCACTGATCACGTGACTGATCATGCACTGATCACGTGGCTATCATGCACTACTCACGTGGCTGATCATGCAATGATCATGTAGCTACCATGTACTGGTCACGTGACTGATCATACACCCATCAGGTGACTGATCATGCACTGATCACGTGGCTATCATGCACTGATCACGTGGCTGATCATGCACTGATCACGTGCCTGGTCATGCACTGATCACGTGACAAATCATGCACTGATCACGTAGCTATCATGACTGATCACGTGGCTGATCATGCACTGATCACGTGGCTGATCATGCACTGATACCGTGACTGAGCATGGACTGATCACATGACTATCATGTAGTGATCACGTGACTTAATGGCGCTGATCATGTGACTGATCATGCGCTGATCATGTTTGCTATCATACACTGATCATGTGCCTCTGGAGGCAATAAACAAAGAGCTGAGTAGGCACGAATCAAACAGTCAGCAGGCAATAATCATGGAACTCAGCTGTGAGGAATCATGCTGCTCAGCTGGCAATAATCAAGCAGCTGAGCAGGCAGGAATTACGCAGCACAGCTGATAATTGTCAAGCAGATGACAGGCAGGAATCGTGCAGCTCAGCTGGCAATTGTCAAGCAGATGAGCAGACAGTAATCACGCAGCTCAGCAGGCCCAGATCACGTGACTGAGCATGCACTGTTCACGTGGCTGATCATACACTGATCACGTGACTGATCATGCACTGATCACGTGGCTATCATGCACTGATCACGTGGCTGATCATACACTGTTCACGTGTCTGACCATGCACTGATCACGTGGCTGATCATACACTGCTCACGTAACTGATCATGCACTGATCACGTGGCTGATCATGCACTGATCACGTGGCTGATCATGCACTGATCACGTGACTGATCATGCACTGATCACTGGCTATCATGCATGCACTGGCTATCATGCACTGATCACGTGGCTGATCATGCACTGATCACGTGACTGATCATGCACTGATCACGTCTATCATGCACTGATCACGTGACTGATCATGCACTGATCACGTGGATGATCATGCACTGATCATGTGACTGATCATGCACTGATCACGTGGCTATCATGCACTGATCACGTGGCTGATCATGCAATGATCACGTAGCTACCATGTACTGATCACGTGACTGATCATGCACTGATCACGTAATTGATCATGCACTGATCACGTGACTGATCATGCACTGATCACGTGACTGATCATGCACTGATCACGTGACTGATCATGCACTGATCACGTGGCTATCATGCACTGATCACGTGGCTGATCATGCACTGATCACGTAGCTACCATGTACTGGTCACGTGACTGATCATGCACTGATCACGTGACTGATCATGCACTGATCACGTGGCTGATCATGCACTGATCACGTGGCTGATCATGCACTGATCACGTGACTGATCATGCACTGATCACGTGACTGATCATGCACTGATCACGTGACTGATCATGCACTGATCACGTGACTGATCATGCACTGATCACGTGCCTGATCATGCACTGATCACGTGACTGATCATGCACTGATCACATGGCTATCATGAACTGATCACGTGGCTGATCATGCACTGATCACGTGGCTGATCATGCACTGATACCGTGACTGAGCATGGACTGATCACATGACTATCATGTAGTGATCACGTGACTTAATGGCGCTGATCATGTGACTGATCATGCACTGATCATGTTTGCTATCATACACTGATCATGTGCCTCTGGAGGCAATAAACAAAGAGCTGAGTAGGCACGAATCAAACAGTCAGCAGGCAATAATCATGGAACTCAGCTGTGAGGAATCATGCTGCTCAGCTGGCAATAATCAAGCAGCTGAGCAGGCAGGAATTACGCAGCACAGCTGGCAATTGTCAAGCAGATGACAGGCAGGAATCGTGCAGCTCAGCTGGCAATTGTCAAGCAGATGAGCAGACAGTAATCACGCAGCTCAGCAGGCCCTGATCACGTGACTGAGCATGCACTGTTCACGTGGCTGATCATACACTGATCACGTGATGATCATGCACTGATCACTTGGATATCATGCACTGATCACGTGGCTGATCATACACTGTTCACGTGTCTGACCATGCACTGATCACGTGGCTGATCATACACTGCTCACGTAACTGATCATGCACTGATCACGTGGCTATCATGCACTGATCACGTGGCTGAACATGCACTGTTCACGTGGCTGATCACACACCTGTCACGTGACATATCATGCACTGATCACGTGGCACTCATGCACTGATCACGTGGCTGATCATACTCTGCTCACGTAACTCATCATGCACACATCACGTGGCTATCATGCACTGCTCACGTGGCTCGTCATGGAATGATCACGTAGCTACCATATACTGGTCACGTGACTGATCATGCACAGATCACGTAAATGATCATGCACTGTTCACGTGACTGATCATGTACTGATCACGTGACTGATCATGCACTGATCACGTGGCTATCATGCTCTGCTCACGTGGCTGATCATGCAACGATCACGTAGCAACCATGTACTGGTCACGTGACTGATCATGCACTGATCACGTAATTGATCCTGCACTGATCACGTGGCTCATCATGCACTGATCACGTGGCTGATCACACATGTATCACGTGACTGATCATGCACTGATCACGTGGCTCTCATGCACTGATCACGTGGCTATCATGCACTGATCACGTGGCTGATCACACACTATCACGTGACTGATCATGCACTGATCACGTGGCTATCATGCACTGATCACGTGGCTATCATGCACTGATCACGTGGCTGATCATGCAATGATCACGTAGCTACCATGTACTGATCACGTGACTGATCATGCACTGATCACGTGACTGATCATGCACTGATCACGTGGCTGATCATGCACTGATCACGTGACTGATCATGCACTGATCACGTGACTGATCATGCACTGATCACGTGGCTATCATGCACTGATCACGTGGCTGATCATGCACTGATCACGTGGCTACCATGCACTGATCACGTGACTGATCATGCACTGATCACGTGATTGATCATGCACTGATCACGTGGCTGATCATGCACTGATCACGTGGCTGATCATGCACTGATCACGTGACTGATCATGCACTGATCACGTGACTGATCATGCACTGATCACGTGGCTATCATGCACTGATCACGTGGCTGATCATGCACTGATCACGTGCCTGATCATGCACTGATCACATGACTGATCATGCACTGATCACGTGACTGATCATGCACTGATCACGTGGCTATCATGCACTACTCACGTGGCTGATCATGCAATGATCATGTAGCTACCATGTACGGTCACGTGACTGATCATACACCCATCAGGTGACTGATCATGCACTGATCACGTGGCTATCATGCACTGATCACGTGGCTGATCATGCACTGATCACGTGCCTGGTCATGCACTGATCACGTGACTGATCATGCACTGATCACGTGGCTATCATGCACTGATCACGTGGCTGATCATGCACTGATCACGTGGCTGATCATGCACTGATACCGTGACTGAGCATGGACTGATCACATGACTATCATGTAGTGATCACGTGACTTAATGGCGCTGATCATGTGACTGATCATGCGCTGATCATGTTTGCTATCATACACTGATCATGTGCCTCTGGAGGCAATAAACAAAGAGCTGAGTAGGCACGAATCAAACAGTCAGCAGGCAATAATCATGGAACTCAGGTGTGAGGAATCATGCTGCTCAGCTGGCAATAATCAAGCAGCTGAGCAGGCAGGAATTACGCAGCACAGCTGGCAATTGTCAAGCAGATGACAGGCAGGAATCGTGCAGCTCAGCTGGCAATTGTCAAGCAGATGAGCAGACAGTAATCACGCAGCTCAGCAGGCCCAGATCACGTGACTGAGCATGCACTGTTCACGTGGCTGATCATACACTGATCACGTGACTGATCATGCACTGATCACGTGGCTATCATGCACTGATCACGTGGCTGATCATACACTGTTCACGTGTTTGACCATGCACTGATCACGTGGCTGATCATACACTGCTCACGTAACTGATCATGCACTGATCACGTGGCTGATCATGCACTGATCACGTGGCTGATCATGCACTGATCACGTGGCTGATCATGCACTGATCACGTGACTGATCATGCACTGATCACTGGCTATCATGCACTGATCACTGGCTATCATGCACTGATCACGTGGCTGATCATGCACTGATCACGTGACTGATCATGCACTGATCACGTCTATATCATGCACTGATCACGTGACTGATCATGCACTGATCACGCAGATGATCATACACTGATCATGTGACTGATCATGCACTGATCACGTGGCTATCATGCACTGATCACGTGGCTGATCATGCAATGATCACGTAGCTACCATGTACTGGTCACGTGACTGATCATGCACTGATCACGTAATTGATCATGCACTGATCACGTGACTGATCATGCACTGATCACGTGGCTGATCATGCACTGATCACGTGACTGATCATGCACTGATCACGTGGCTATCATGCACTGATCACGTGGCTGATCATGCACTGATCACGTAGCTACCATGCACTGATCACGTGACTGATCATGCACTGATCACGTGACTGATCATGCACTGATCACGTGGCTGATCATGCACTGATCACGTGGCTGATCATGCACTGATCACGTGACTGATCATGCACTGATCACGTGACTGATCATGCACTGATCACGTGACTGATCATGCACTGATCACGTGACTGATCATGCACTGATCACGTGACTGATCATGCACTGATCACGTGACTGATCATGCACTGATCACATAGCTATCATGCACTGATCACGTGGCTGATCATGCACTGATCACGTGGCTGATCATGCACTGATACCGTGACTGAGCATGGACTGATCACATGACTATCATGTAGTGATCACGTGACTTAATGGCGCTGATCATGTGACTGATCATGCACTGATAATGTTTGCTATCATACACTGAACATGTGCCTCTGGAGGCAATAAACAAAGAGCTGAGTAGGCACGAATTATACAGTCAGCAGGCAATAATCATGGAACTCAGCTGTGAGGAATCATGCTGCTCAGCTGGCAATAATCAAGCAGCTGAGCAGGCAGGAATTACGCAGCACAGCTGGCAATTGTCAAGCAGATGACAGGCAGGAATCGTGCAGCTCAGCTGGCAATTGTCAAGCAGATGAGCAGACAGTAATCACGCAGCTCAGCAGGCCCTGATCACGTGACTGAGCATGCACTGTTCACGTGGCTGATCATACACTGATCACGTGATGATCATGCACTGATCACTTGGATATCATGCACTGATCACGTGGCTGATCATACACTGTTCACGTGTCTGACCATGCACTGATCACGTGGCTGATCATACAGTGCTCAGGTAACTGATCATGCACTGATCACGTGGCTATCATGCACTGATCACGTGGCTGAACATGCACTGTTCACGTGGCTGATCACACACCTGTCACGTGACATATCATGCACTGATCACGTGGCACTCATGCACTGATCACGTGGCTGATCATACTCTGCTCACGTAACTCATCATGCACACATCACGTGGCTATCATGCACTGCTCACGTGGCTGTCATGGAATGATCACGTAGCTACCATATACTGGTCACGTGACTGATCATGCACAGATCACGTAAATGATCATGCACTGTTCACGTGACTGATCATGTACTGATCACGTGACTGATCATGCACTGATCACGTGGCTATCATGCTCTGCTCACGTGGCTGATCATGCAACGATCACGTAGCAACCATGTACTGGTCACGTGACTGATCATGCACTGATCACGTAATTGATCCTGCACTGATCACGTGGCTCATCATGCACTGATCACGTGGCTGATCACACATGTATCACGTGACTGATCATGCACTGATCACGTGGCTATCATGCACTGATCACGTGGCTATCATGCACTGATCACGTGGCTGATCATGCACTATCACGTGACTGATCATGCACTGATCACGTGGCTATCATGCACTGATCACGTGGCTATCATGCACTGATCACGTGGCTGATCATGCAATGATCACGTAGCTACCATGTACTGGTCACGTGACTGATCATGCACTGATCACGTGACTGATCATGCACTGATCACGTGACTGATCATGCACTGATCACGTGACTGATCATGCACTGATCACGTGACTGATCATGCACTGATCACGTGGCTATCATGCACTGATCACGTGGCTGATCATGCACTGATCACGTGGCTATCATGCACTGATCACGTGACTGATCATGCACTGATCACGTGACTGATCATGCACTGATCACGTGGCTGATCATGCACTGATCACGTGGCTGATCATGCACTGATCACGTGACTGATCATGCACTGATCACGTGACTGATCATGCACTGATCACGTGGCTATCATGCACTGATCACGTGGCTGATCATGCACTGATCACGTGCCTGATCATGCACTGATCACATGACTGATCATGCACTGATCACGTGACTGATCATGCACTGATCACGTGGCTATCATGCACTACTCACGTGGCTGATCATGCAATGATCATGTAGCTACCATGTACCGGTCACGTGACTGATCATACACCCATCAGGTGACTGATCATGCACTGATCACGTGGCTATCATGCACTGATCACGTGGCTGATCATGCACTGATCACCTGCCTGGTCATGCACTGATCACGTGACTGATCATGCACTGATCACATGGCTATCATGAACTGATCACCTGGCTGATCATGCACTGATCACGTGGCTGATCATGCACTGATACCGTGACTGAGCATGGACTGATCACATGACTATCATGTAGTGATCACGTGACTTAATGGCGCTGATCATGTGACTGATCATGCGCTGATCATGTTTGCTATCATACACTGATCATGTGCCTCTGGAGGCAATAAACAAAGAGCTGAGTAGGCACGAATCAAACAGTCAGCAGGCAATAATCATGGAACTCAGGTGTGAGGAATCATGCTGCTCAGCTGGCAATAATCAAGCAGCTGAGCAGGCAGGAATTACGCAGCACAGCTGATAATTGTCAAGCAGATGACAGGCAGGAATCGTGCAGCTCAGCTGGCAATTGTCAAGCAGATGAGCAGACAGTAATCACGCAGCTCAGCAGGCCCAGATCACGTGACTGAGCATGCACTGTTCACGTGGCTGATCATACACTGATCACGTAACTGATCATGCACTGATCACGTGGCTATCATGCACTGATCACGTGGCTGATCATACACTGATCACGTAACTGATCATGCACTGATCACGTGGCTATCATGCACTGATCACGTGGCTGATCATGCACTGATCACGTGGCTGATCATGCACTGATCACGTGGCTGATCATGCACTGATCACGTGACTGATCATGCACTGATCACGTGGCTGATCATGCACTGATCACGTGGCTATCATGCACTGATCACGTGGCTGATCATGCACTGATCACGTGACTGATCATGCACTGATCACTGGCTATCATGCACTGATCACTGGCTATCATGCACTGATCACGTGGCTGATCATGCACTGATCACGTGACTGATCATGCACTGATCACGTCTATATCATGCACTGATCACGTGACTGATCATGCACTGATCACGGATGATCATGCACTGATCATGTGACTGATCATGCACTGATCACGTGGCTATCATGCACTGATCACGTGGCTGATCATGCACTGATCACGTGCTATCATGCACTGATCACGTGGCTGATCATGCACTGATCACGTAATTGATCATGCACTGATCACGTGACTGATCATGCACTGATCACGTGACTGATCATGCACTGATCACGTGACTGATCATGCACTGATCACGTGGCTATCATGCACTACTCACGTGGCTGATCATGCAATGATCATGTAGCTACCATGTACTGGTCACGTGACTGATCATACACCCATCAGGTGACTGATCATGCACTGATCACGTGGCTATCATGCACTGATCACGTGGCTGATCATGCACTGATCACGTGCCTGGTCATGCACAGATCACGTGACTGATCATGCACTGATCACGTAGCTATCATGAACTGATCACGTGGCTGATCATGCACTGATCACGTGGCTGATCATGCACTGATACCGTGACTGAGCATGGACTGATCACATGACTATCATGTAGTGATCACGTGACTTAATGGCGCTGATCATGTGACTGATCATGCGCTGATCATGTTTGCTATCATACACTGATCATGTGCCTCTGGAGGCAATAAACAAAGAGCTGAGTAGGCACGAATCAAACAGTCAGCAGGCAATAATCATGGAACTCAGGTGTGAGGAATCATGCTGCTCAGCTGGCAATAATCAAGCAGCTGAGCAGGCAGGAATTACGCAGCACAGCTGATAATTGTCAAGCAGATGACAGGCAGGAATCGTGCAGCTCAGCTGGCAATTGTCAAGCAGATGAGCAGACAGTAATCACGCAGCTCAGCAGGCCCAGATCACGTGACTGAGCATGCACTGTTCACGTGGCTGATCATACACTGATCACGTAACTGATCATGCACTGATCACGTGGCTATCATGCACTGATCACGTGGCTGATCATACACTGTTCACGTGTTTGACCATGCACTGATCACGTGGCTGATCATACACTGCTCACGTAACTGATCATGCACTGATCACGTGGCTGATCATGCACTGATCACGTGGCTGATCATGCACTGATCACGTGGCTGATCATACACTGATCACGTGACTGATCATGCACTGATCACTGGCTATCATGCACTCATCAACTGGCTATCATGCACTGATCACGTGGCTGATCATGCACTGATCACGTGACTGATCATGCACTGATCACGTCTATATCATGCACTGATCACGTGACTGATCATGCACTGATCACGGGATGATCATGCACTGATCATGTGACTGATCATGCACTGATCACGTGGCTATCATGCACTGATCACGTGGCTGATCATGCAATGATCACGTAGCTACCATGTACTGGTCACGTGACTGATCATGCACTGATCACGTAATTGATCATGCACTGATCACGTGACTGATCATGCACTGATCACGTGACTGATCATGCACTGATCACGTGACTGATCATGCACTGATCACGTGGCTATCATGCACTGCTCACGTGGCTGATCATGCAATGATCACGTAGCTACCATGTACTGGTCACGTGACTGATCATGCACTGATCACGTAACTGATCATGCACTGATCACGTGGCTGATCATGCACTGATCACGTGGCTGATCATGCACTGATCACGTGACTGATCATGCACTGATCACGTGACTGATCATGCACTGATCACGTGACTGATCATGCACTGATCACGTGACTGATCATGCACTGATCACGTGCCTGATCATGCACTGATCACGTGACAAATCATGCACTGATCACATAGCTATCATGAACTGATCACGTGGCTGATCATGCACTGATCACGTGGCTGATCATGCACTGATACCGTGACTGAGCATGGACTGATCACATGACTATCATGTAGTGATCACGTGACTTAATGGCGCTGATCATGTGACTGATCATGCACTGATAATGTTTGCTATCATATACTGATCATGTGCCTCTGGAGGCAATAAACAAAGAGCTGAGTAGGCACGAATTATACAGTCAGCAGGCAATAATCATGGAACTCAGCTGTGAGGAATCATGCTGCTCAGCTGGCAATAATCAAGCAGCTGAGCAGGCAGGAATTACGCAGAACAGCTGTCAATTGTCAAGCAGATGACAGGCAGGAATCGTGCAGCTCAGCTGGCAATTGTCAAGCAGATGAGCAGACAGTAATCACGCAGCTCAGCAGGCCCTGATCACGTGACTGAGCAGGCACTGTTCACGTGGCTGATCATACACTGATCACGTGATGATCATGCACTGATCACTTGGATATCATGCACGGATCACGTGGCTGATCATACACTGTTCACGTGTCTGACCATGCACTGATCACGTGGCTGATCATACAGTGCTCAGGTAACTGATCATGCACTGATCACGTGGCTATCATGCACTGATCACGTGGCTGAACATGCACTGTTCACGTGGCTGATCACACACCTGTCACGTGACATATCATGCACTGATCACGTGGCACTCATGCACTGATCACGTGGCTGATCATACTCTGCTCACGTAACTCATCATGCACACATCACGTGGCTATCATGCACTGCTCACGTGGCTCGTCATGGAATGATCACGTAGCTACCATATACTGGTCACGTGACTGATCATGCACAGATCACGTAAATGATCATGCACTGTTCACGTGACTGATCATGTACTGATCACGTGACTGATCATGCACTGATCACGTGGCTATCATGCTCTGCTCACGTGGCTGATCATGCAACGATCACGTAGCAACCATGTACTGGTCACGTGACTGATCATGCACTGATCACGTAATTGATCCTGCACTGATCACGTGGCTCATCATGCACTGATCACGTGGCTGATCACACTGTATCACGTGACTGATCATGCACTGATCACGTGGCTATCATGCACTGATCACGTGGATATCATGCACTGATCACGTGGCTGATCACACACGTATCACATGACTGATCATGCACTGATCACGTGGCTATCATGCACTGATCACGTGGCTATCATGCACTGATCACGTGGCTGATCATGCACTGATCACGTAGCTATCATGCACTGGTCACGTGACTGATCATGCACTGATCACGTAATTGATCATGCACTGATCACGTGACTGATCATGCACTGATCACGTGACTGATCATGCACTGATCACGTGACTGATCATGCACTGATCACGTGGCTATCATGCACTGATCACGTGGCTGATCATGCACTGATCACGTAGCTACCATGCACTGATCACGTGACTGATCATGCACTGATCACGTAATTGATCATGCACTGATCACGTGGCTGATCATGCACTGATCACGTGGCTGATCATGCACTGATCACGTGACTGATCATGCACTGATCACGTGACTGATCATGCACTGATCACGTGGCTATCATGCACTGATCACGTGGCTGATCATGCACTGATCACGTGCCTGATCATGCACTGATCACATGACTGATCATGCACTGATCACGTGACTGATCATGCACTGATCACGTGGCTATCATGCACTGATCACGTGGCTGATCATGCACTGATCACGTAGCTACCATGTACTGGTCACGTGACTGATCATACACTGATCACGTGACTGATCATGCACTGATCACGTGGCTATCATGCACTGATCACGTGGCTGATCATGCACTGATCACGTGCCTGATCATGCACTGATCACGTGACTGATCATGCACTGATCACGTGGCTATCATGCACTGATCACGTGGCTGATCATGCACTGATCACGTGGCTGATCATGCACTGATCACGTGACTGATCATGCACTGATCACATGACTATCATGCACTGATCACGTGGCTATCATGCACTGATCACGTGGCTGATCATGCACTGATCACGTAGCTACCATGCACTGATCACGTGACTGATCATGCACTGATCACGTGACTGATCATGCACTGATCACGTGGCTATCATGCACTGATCACGTGACTGATCATGCACTGATCACGTCTATATCATGCACTGATCACGTGACTGATCATGCACTGATCACGTGGCTGATCATGCACTGATCACGTGACTGATCATGCACTGATCACGTGGCTGATCATGCACTGATCACGTGACTGATCATGCACTGATCACGTGACTGATCATGCACTGATCACGTGACTGATCATGCACTGATCACGTGGCTATCATGCACTACTCACGTGGCTGATCATGCAATGATCATGTAGCTACCATGTACTGGTCACGTGACTGATCATACACCCATCAGGTGACTGATCATGCACTGATCACGTGGCTATCATGCACTGATCACGTGGCTGATCATGCACTGATCACGTGCCTGATCATGCACTGATCACGTGACTGATCATGCACTGATCACGTGGCTGATCATGCACTGATCACGTGGCTGATCATGCACTGATCACGTGGCTGATCATGCACTGATACCGTGACTGAGCATGGACTGATCACATGACTATCATGTAGTGATCACGTGACTTAATGGCGCTGATCATGTGACTGATCATGCGCTGATCATGTTTGCTATCATACACTGATCATGTGCCTCTGGAGGCAATAAACAAAGAGCTGAGTAGGCACGAATCAAACAGTCAGCAGGCAATAATCATGGAACTCAGGTGTGAGGAATCATGCTGCTCAGCTGGCAATAATCAAGCAGCTGAGCAGGCAGGAATTACGCAGCACAGCTGACAATTGTCAAGCAGATGACAGGCAGGAATCGTGCAGCTCAGCTGGCAATTGTCAAGCAGATGAGCAGACAGTAATCACGCAGCTCAGCAGGCCCAGATCACGTGACTGAGCATGCACTGTTCACGTGGCTGATCATACACTGATCACGTAACTGATCATGCACTGATCACGTGGCTATCATGCACTGATCACGTGGCTGATCATACACTGATCACGTAACTGATCATGCACTGATCACGTGGCTATCATGCACTGATCACGTGGCTGATCATGCACTGATCACGTGGCTGATCATGCACTGATCACGTGGCTGATCATGCACTGATCACGTGACTGATCATGCACTGATCACGTGGCTGATCATGCACTGATCAGTGGCTATCATGCACTGATCACGTGGCTGATCATGCACTGATCACGTGACTGATCATGCACTGATCACTGGCTATCATGCACTGATCACTGGCTATCATGCACTGATCACGTGGCTGATCATGCACTGATCACGTGACTGATCATGCACTGATCACGTCTATATCATGCACTGATCACGTGACTGATCATGCACTGATCACGCGGATGATCATGCACTGATCATGTGACTGATCATGCACTGATCACGTGGCTATCATGCACTGATCACGTGGCTGATCATGCACTGATCACGTAGCTACCATGTACTGATCACGTGACTGATCATGCACTGATCACGTAATTGATCATGCACTGATCACGTGACTTATCATGCACTGATCACGTGGTGATCATGCACTGATCACGTGACTGATCATGCACTGATCACGTGGCTATCATGCACTGCTCACGTGGCTGATCATGCAATGATCACGTAGCTACCATGTACTGGTCACGTGACTGATCATGCACTGATCACGTAACTGATCATGCACTGATCACGTGGCTGATCATGCACTGATCACGTGGCTGATCATGCACTGATCACGTGACTGATCATGCACTGATCACGTGACTGATCATGCACTGATCACGTGACTGATCATGCACTGATCACGTGCCTGGTCATGCACTGATCACGTGACTGATCATGCACTGATCACGCTATCATGAACTGATCACCTGGCTGATCATGCACTGATCACGTGGCTGATCATGCACTGATACCGTGACTGAGCATGGACTGATCACATGACTATCATGTAGTGATCACGTGACTTAATGGCGCTGATCATGTGACTGATCATGCACTGATAATGTTTGCTATCATATACTGATCATGTGCCTCTGGAGGCAATAAACAAAGAGCTGAGTAGGCACGAATCATACAGTCAGCAGGCAATAATCATGGAACTCAGCTGTGAGGAATCATGCTGCTCAGCTGGCAATAATCAAGCAGCTAGCAGGCAGGAATTACGCAGCACAGCTGGCAATTGTCAAGCAGATGACAGGCAGGAATCGTGCAGCTCAGCTGGCAATTGTCAAGCAGATGAGCAGACAGTAATCACGCAGCTCAGCAGGCCCTGATCACGTGACTGAGCAGGCACTGTTCACGTGGCTGATCATACACTGATCACGTGATGATCATGCACTGATCACTTGGATATCATGCACTGATCACGTGGCTGATCATACACTGTTCACGTGTCTGACCATGCACTGATCACGTGGCTGATCATACACTGCTCACGTAACTGATCATGCACTGATCACGTGGCTATCATGGACTGATCACGTGGCTGAACATGCACTGTTCACGTGGCTGATCACACACCTGTCACGTGACATATCATGCACTGATCACGTGGCACTCATGCACTGATCACGTGGCTGATCATACTCTGCTCACGTAACTCATCATGCACACATCACGTGGCTATCATGCACTGCTCACGTGGCTCGTCATGGAATGATCTCATAGCTACCATATACTGGTCACGTGACTGATCATGCACAGATCACGTAAATGATCATGCACTGTTCACGTGACTGATCATGTACTGATCACGTGACTGATCATGCACTGATCACGTGGCTATCATGCTCTGCTCATGTGGCTGATCATGCAACGATCACGTAGCAACCATGTACTGGTCACGTGACTGATCATGCACTGATCACGTAATTGATCATGCACTGATCACGTGGCTATCATGCACTGATCACGTGGCTGATCATACACTGATCACGTGTCTGATCATGCACTGATCACGTGGCTGATCATGCACTGATCACGTGACTGATCATGCACTGATCACGTGGCTGATCATGCACTGATCACGTGGCTGATCATGCACTGATCACGTGGCTGATCATGCACTGATCACGTGACTGATCATGCACTGATCACGTGGCTATCATGCACTGATCACTGGCTATCATGCACTGATCACGTGGCTGATCATGCACTGATCACGTGACTGATCATGCACTGATCACGTCTATATCATGCACTGATCACGTGGCTGATCATGCACTGATCACGCGGATGATCATGCACTGATCATGTGACTGATCATGCACTGATCACGTGGCTATCATGCACTGATCACGTGGCTGATCATGCACTGATCACGTAGCTACCATGCACTGATCACGTGACTGATCATGCACTGATCACGTGATTGATCATGCACTGATCACGTGACTGATCATGCACTGATCACGTGAGTGATCATGCACTGATCACGTGACTGATCATGCACTGATCACGTGGCTATCATGCACTGATCACGTGGCTGATCATGCACTGATCACGTAGCTACATGCACTGATCACGTGACTGATCATGCACTGATCACGTGACTGATCATGCACTGATCACGTGGCTGATCATGCACTGATCACGTGGCTGATCATGCACTGATCACGTGACTGATCATGCACTGATCACGTAACTGATCATGCACTGATCACGTGGCTGATCATGCACTGATCACGTGCCTGATCATGCACTGATCACGTGACAAATCATGCACTGATCACATAGCTATCATGCACTGATCACCTGGCTGATCATGCACTGATCACGTGGCTGATCATGCACTGATACCGTGACTGAGCATGGACTGATCACATGACTATCATGTAGTGATCACGTGACTTAATGGCGCTGATCATGTGACTGATCATGCGCTGATCATGTTTGCTATCATACACTGATCATGTGCCTCTGGAGGCAATAAACAAAGAGCTGAGTAGGCACGAATCAAACAGTCAGCAGGCAATAATCATGGAACTCAGGTGTGAGGAATCATGCTGCTCAGCTGGCAATAATCAAGCAGCTGAGCAGGCAGGAATTACGCAGCACAGCTGATAATTGTCAAGCAGATGACAGGCAGGAATCGTGCAGCTCAGCTGGCAATTGTCAAGCAGATGAGCAGACGGTAATCACGCAGCTCAGCAGGCCCAGATCACGTGACTGAGCATGCACTGTTCACGTGGCTGATCATACACTGATCACGTAACTGATCATGCACTGATCACGTGGCTATCATGCACTGATCACGTGGCTGATCATACACTGCTCACGTGACTGATCATGCACTGATCACGTGGCTATCATGCACTGATCACGTGGCTGATCATGCACTGATCACGTGGCTGATCATGCACTGATCACGTGGCTGATCATGCACTGATCACGTGACTGATCATGCACTGATCACGTGGCTGATCATGCACTGATCAGTGGCTATCATGCACTTCACGTGGCTGATCATGCACTGATCACGTGACTGATCATGCACTGATCACTGGCTATCATGCACTCATTACTGGCTATCATGCACTGATCACGTGGCTGATCATGCACTGATCACGTGACTGATCATGCACTGATCACGTCTATATCATGCACTGATCACGTGACTGATCATGCACTGATCACGTGGATGATCATGCACTGATCATGTGACTGATCATGCACTGATCACGTGGCTATCATGCACTGATCACGTGGCTGATCATGCACTGATCACGTGGCTACATGTACTGATCACGTGACTGATCATGCACTGATCACGTAATTGATCATGCACTGATCACGTGACTTATCATGCACTGATCACGTGACTGATCATGCACTGATCACGTGACTGATCATGCACTGATCACGTGGCTATCATGCACTACTCACGTGGCTGATCATGCAATGATCATGTAGCTACCATGTACAGGTCACGTGACTGATCATACACCCATCAGGTGACTGATCATGCACTGATCACGTGGCTATCATGCACTGATCACGTGGCTGATCATGCACTGATCACGTGCCTGATCATGCACTGATCACGTGACTGATCATGCACTGATCACGTGCTATCATGAACTGATCACCTGGCTGATCATGCACTGATCACGTGGCTGATCATGCACTGATACCGTGACTGAGCATGGACTGATCACATGACTATCATGTAGTGATCACGTGACTTAATGGCGCTGATCATGTGACTGATCATGCGCTGATCATGTTTGCTATCATACACTGATCATGTGCCTCTGGAGGCAATAAACAAAGAGCTGAGTAGGCACGAATCAAACAGTCAGCAGGCAATAATCATGGAACTCAGGTGTGAGGAATCATGCTGCTCAGCTGGCAATAATCAAGCAGCTGAGCAGGCAGGAATTACGCAGCACAGCTGATAATTGTCAAGCAGATGACAGGCAGGAATCGTGCAGCTCAGCTGGCAATTGTCAAGCAGATGAGCAGACAGTAATCACGCAGCTCAGCAGGCCCAGATCACGTGACTGAGCATGCACTGTTCACGTGGCTGATCATACACTGATCACGTAACTGATCATGCACTGATCACGTGGCTATCATGCACTGATCACGTGGCTGATCATACACTGTTCACGTGTTTGACCATGCACTGATCACGTGGCTGATCATACACTGCTCACGTAACTGATCATGCACTGATCACGTGGCTGATCATGCACTGATCAGTGGCTATCATGCACTGATCACGTGGCTGATCATACACTGATCACGTGACTGATCATGCACTGATCATCTGGCTATCATGCACTCATTACTGGCTATCATGCACTGATCACGTGGCTGATCATGCACTGATCACGTGACTGATCATGCACTGATCACGTCTATATCATTCACTGATCACATGACTGCCCATGCACTGATCACGTGGATGATCATACACTGATCATGCGACTGATCATGCACTGATCACGTGGCTATCATGCACTGCTCACGCGGCTGTTCATGCAATGATCACGTAGCTACCATGTACTGGTCACGTGACTGATCATGCACTGATCACGTAATTGATCATGCACTGATCAGTGACTGATCATGCACTGATCACGTGAGTGATCATGCACTGATCACGTGACTGATCATGCACTGATCACGTGGCTATCATGCACTGCTCACGTGGCTGATCATGCAATGATCACGTAGCTACCATACTGGTCACGTGGCTGATCATGCACTGATCACGTGGCTGATCATGCACTGATCACGTGACTGATCATGCACTGATCACGTGACTGATCATGCACTGATCACGTGACTGATCATGCACTGATCACCTGCCTGATCATGCACTGATCACGTGACAAATCATGCACTGATCACATGGCTATCATGAACTGATCACTGGCTGATCATGCACTGATCACGTGGCTGATCATGCACTGATACCGTGACTGAGCATGGACTGATCACATGACTATCATGTAGTGATCACGTGACTTAATGGCGCTGATCATGTGACTGATCATGCACTGATAATGTTTGCTATCATACACTGATCATGTGCCTCTGGAGGCAATAAACAAAGAGCTGAGTAGGCACGAATTATACAGTCAGCAGGCAATAATCATGGAACTCAGCTGTGAGGAATCATGCTGCTCAGCTGGCAATAATCAAGCAGCTAGCAGGCAGGAATTACGCAGCAGAGCTGGCAATTGTCAAGCAGATGACAGGCAGGAATCGTGCAGCTCAGCTGGCAATTGTCAAGCTGATGAGCAGACAGTAATCACGCAGCTCAGCAGGCCCTGATCACGTGACTGAGCAGGCACTGTTCACGTGGCTGATCATACACTGATCACGTGATGATCATGCACTGATCACTTGGATATCATGCACTGATCACGTGGCTGATCATACACTGTTCACGTGTCTGACCATGCACTGATCACGTGGCTGATCATACAGTGCTCAGGTAACTGATCATGCACTGATCACGTGGCTATCATGCACTGATCACGTGGCTGATCATGCACTGATCACGTGACTGATCATGCACTGATCACGTGACTATCATGCACTGATCACGTGGCTATCATGCACTGATCACGTGGCTGATCATGCACTGATCACGTAGCTATCATGCACTGATCACGTGACTGATCATGCACTGATCACGTGACTGATCATGCACTGATCACGTGGCTATCATGCACTGATCACGTGACTGATCATGCACTGATCACGTCTATATCATGCACTGATCACGTGACTGATCATGCACTGATCACGTGGCTGATCATGCACTGATCACGTGACTGATCATGCACTGATCACGTGGCTGATCATGCACTGATCACGTGACTTATCATGCACTGTTAACGTGAGTGATCATGCACTGATCACGTGACTGATCATGCACTGATCACGTGGCTATCATGCACTATCACGTGGCTGATCATGCAATGATCACGTAGCTACCATGTACTGGTCACGTGACTGATCATGCACTGATCACGTGACTGATCATGCACTGATCACGTGGCTATCATGCACTGATCACGTGGCTGATCATGCACTGATCACGTGCCTGGTCATGCACTGATCACGTGACTGATCATGCACTGATCACGTAGCTATCATGCACTGATCACGTGGCTGATCATGCACTGATCACGTGGCTGATCATGCACTGATACCGTGACTGATCATGCACTGATCACATGACTATCATGTACTGATCACGTGACTTAATGCACTGATCATGTGACTGATCATGCACTGATCATGTTTGCTATCATACACTGATCATGTGCCTCTGGAGGCAATAAACAAAGAGCTGAGTAGGCAAGAATCAAACAGTCAGCAGGCAATAATCATGGAACTCAGGTGTGAGGAATCATGCTGCTCAGCTGGCAATAATCAAGCAGCTGAGCAGGCAGGAATTACGCAGCACAGCTGATCATTGTCAAGCAGATGACAGGCAGGAATCGTGCAGCTCAGCTGGCAATTGTCAAGCAGATGAGCAGACTGTAATCACGCAGCTCAGCATGCACAGATCACGTGACTGATCATGCACTGATCACGTGGCTGATCATACACTGATCACGTGACTGATCATGCACTGATCACGTGGCTGATCATGCACTGATACCGTGACTGAGCATGGACTGATCACATGACTATCATGTAGTGATCACGTGACTTAATGGCGCTGATCATGTGACTGATCATGCGCTGATCATGTTTGCTATCATACACTGATCATGTGCCTCTGGAGGCAATAAACAAAGAGCTGAGTAGGCACGAATCAAACAGTCAGCAGGCAATAATCATGGAACTCAGGTGTGAGGAATCATGCTGCTCAGCTGGCAATAATCAAGCAGCTGAGCAGGCAGGAATTACGCAGCACAGCTGATAATTGTCAAGCAGATGACAGGCAGGAATCGTGCAGCTCAGCTGGCAATTGTCAAGCAGATGAGCAGACGGTAATCACGCAGCTCAGCAGGCCCAGATCACGTGACTGAGCATGCACTGTTCACGTGGCTGATCATACACTGATCACGTAACTGATCATGCACTGATCACGTGGCTATCATGCACTGATCACGTGGCTGATCATACACTGATCACGTAACTGATCATGCACTGATCACGTGGCTATCATGCACTGATCACGTGGCTGATCATGCACTGATCACGTGGCTGATCATGCACTGATCACGTGGCTGATCATGCACTGATCACGTAACTGATCATGCACTGATCACGTGGCTGATCATGCACTGATCAGTTGGCTATCATGCACTTTTCACTTGGCTGATCATACACTGATCACGTGACTGATCATGCACTGATCACTGGCTATCATGCACTGATCACTGGCTATCATGCACTGATCACGTGGCTGATCATGCACTGATCACGAGACTGATCATGCACTGATCACGTCTATATCATGCACTGATCACATGACTGATCATGCACTGATCACGTGGATGATCATACACTGATCATGCGACAGATCATGCACTGATCACGTGGCTATCATGCACTGATCACGTGGCTGATCATGCAATGATCACGTAGCTACCATGTACTGGTCACGTGAGTGATCATGCACTGATCACGTAATTGATCATGCACTGATCACGTGACTGATCATGCACTGATCACGTGAGTGATCATGCACTGATCACGTGACTGATCATGCACTGATCACGTGGCTATCATGCACTGCTCACGTGGCTGATCATGCAATGATCACCTAGCTACCATATACTGGTCACGTGACTGATCATGCACTGATCACGTAACTGATCATGCACTGATCACGTGGCTGATCATGCACTGATCACGTGGCTGATCATGCACTGATCACGTGACTGATCATGCACTGATCACGTGACTGATCATGCACTGATCACGTGACTGATCATGCACTGATCACGTGCCTGATCATGCACTGATCACGTGACAAATCATGCACTGATCACATAGCTATCATGAACTGATCACCTGGCTGATCATGCACTGATCGCGTGGCTGATCATGCACTGATACCGTGACTGAGCATGGACTGATCACATGACTATCATGTAGTGATCACGTGACTTAATGGCGCTGATCATGTGACTGATCATGCACTGATAATGTTTGCTATCATATACTGATCATGTGCCTCTGGAGGCAATAAACAAAGAGCTGAGTAGGCACGAATTATACAGTCAGCAGGCAATAATCATGGAACTCAGCTGTGAGGAATCATGCTGCTCAGCTGGCAATAATCAAGCAGCTAGCAGGCAGGAATTACGCAGCACAGCTGGCAATTGTCAAGCAGATGACAGGCAGGAATCGTGCAGCTCAGCTGGCAATTGTCAAGCAGATGAGCAGACAGTAATCACGCAGCTCAGCAGGCCCTGATCACGTGACTGAGCAGGCACTGTTCACGTGGCTGATCATACACTGATCACGTGATGATCATGCACTGATCACTTGGATATCATGCACTGATCACGTGGCTGATCATACACTGTTCACGTGTCTGACCATGCACTGATCACGTGGCTGATCATACACTGCTCACGTAACTGATCATGCACTGATCACGTGGCTATCATGCACTGATCACGTGGCTGATCATGCACTGATCACGTGACTGATCATGCACTGATCACGTGACTATCATGCACTGATCACGTGGCTATCATGCACTGATCACGTGGCTGATCATGCACTGATCACGTAGCTATCATGCACTGATCACGTGACTGATCATGCACTGATCACGTGACTGATCATGCACTGATCACGTGGCTATCATGCACTGATCACGTGACTGATCATGCACTGATCACGTCTATATCATGCACTGATCACGTGACTGATCATGCACTGATCACGTGGCTGATCATGCACTGATCACGTGACTGATCATGCACTGATCACGTGGCTGATCATGCACTGATCACGTGACTGATCATGCACTGTTCACGTGACTGATCATGCACTGATCACGTGACTGATCATGCACTGATCACGTGGCTATCATGCACTACTCACGTGGCTGATCATGCAATGATCATGTAGCTACCATGTACTGGTCACGTGACTGATCATACACCCATCAGTTGACTGATCATGCACTGATCACGTGGCTATCATGCACTGATCACGTGGCTGATCATGCACTGATCACGTGCCTGGTCATGCACTGATCACGTGACTGATCATGCACTGATCACGTAGCTATCATGCACTGATCACGTGGCTGATCATGCACTGATCACGTGGCTGATCATGCACTGATACCGTGACTGAGCATGGACTGATCACATGACTATCATGTAGTGATCACGTGACTTAATGGCACTGATCATGTGACTGATCATGCGCTGATCATGTTTGCTATCATACACTGATCATGTGCCTCTGGAGGCAATAAACAAAGAGCTGAGTAGGCAAGAATCAAACAGTCAGCAGGCAATAATCATGGAACTCAGGTGTGAGGAATCATGCTGCTCAGCTGGCAATAATCAAGCAGCTGAGCAGGCAGGAATTACGCAGCACAGCTGATAATTGTCAAGCAGATGACAGGCAGGAATCGTGCAGCTCAGCTGGCAATTGTCAAGCAGATGAGCAGACGGTAATCACGCAGCTCAGCAGGCCCAGATCACGTGACTGAGCATGCACTGATCACGTGGCTGATCATACGCTGCTCACGTGACTGATCATGCACTGATCACGTGGCTGATCATGCACTGATACCGTGACTGAGCATGGACTGATCACATGACTATCATGTAGTGATCACGTGACTTAATGGCACTGATCATGTGACTGATCATGCGCTGATCATGTTTGCTATCATACACTGATCATGTGCCTCTGGAGGCAATAAACAAAGAGCTGAGTAGGCAAGAATCAAACAGTCAGCAGGCAATAATCATGGAACTCAGGTGTGAGGAATCATGCTGCTCAGCTGGCAATAATCAAGCAGCTGAGCAGGCAGGAATCACGCAGCACAGCTGATAATTGTCAAGCAGATGACAGGCAGGAATCGTGCAGCTCAGCTGGCAATTGTCAAGCAGATGAGCAGACAGTAATCACGCAGCTCAGCAGGCCCAGATCACGTGACTGAGCATGCACTGTTCACGTGGCTGATCATACGCTGCTCACGTGACTGATCATGCACTGATCACGTGGCTATCATGCACTGATCACGTGGCTGATCATACACTGATCACGTGACTGATCATGCACTGATCACGTGGCGATCATGCACTGATCACGTGGCTGATCATGCACTGATCACGTGGCTGATCATGCACTGATCACGTGGCTGATCATGCACTGATCACGTGACTGATCATGCACTGATCACGTGGCTGATCATGCACTGATCACGTGGCTATCATGCACTGATCACGTGGCTGATCATGCACTGATCACGTGACTGATCATGCACTGATCACTGGCTATCATGCACTGATTAACTGGCTATCATGCACTGATCACGTGGTTGATCATACACTGATCACGAGACTGATCATGCACTAATCACGTCTGTATCATGCACTGATCACATGACTGCCCATGCACTGATCACCCGGATGATCATACACTGATCATGCGACAGATCATGCACTGATCACGTGGCTATCATGCACTGCTCACGCGGCTGTTCATGCAATGATCACGTAGCTACCATGTACTGGTCACGTGAGTGATCATGCACTGATCACGTAATTGATCATGCACTGATCAGGTGACTTATCATGCACTGTTAACGTGACTGATCATGCACTGATCACGTGACTGATCATGCACTGATCTCGTGGCTATCATGCACGGCTCATGTGGCTGATCATGCAATGATCACCTAGCTACCATATACTGGTCACGTGACTGATCATGCACTGATCACGTAATTGATCATGCACTGATCATGTGGCTGATCATGCACTGATCACGTGGCTGATCATCCACTGATCACGTGACTGATCATGCACTGATCACGTGACTGATCATGCACTGATCACGTGGCTGATCATGCACTGATCACCTGCCTGGTCATGCACAGATCACGTGACAAATCATGAACTGATCACATAGCTATCATGAACTGATCACCTGGCTGATCATGCACTGATCGCGTGGCTGATCATGCACTGATACCGTGACTGAGCATGGACTGATCACATGACTATCATGTAGTGATCACGTGACTTAATGGCTCTGATCATGTGACTGATCATGCACTGATAATGTTTGCTATCATATACTGATCATGTGCCTCTGGAGGCAATAAACAAAGAGCTGAGTAGGCACGAATTATACAGTCAGCAGGCAATAATCATGGAACTCAGGTGTGAGGAATCATGCTGCTCAGCTGGCAATAATCAAGCAGCTAGCAGGCAGGAATTACGCAGCACAGCTGTCAATTGTCAAGCAGATGACAGGCAGGAATCGTGCAGCTCAGCTGGCAATTGTCAAGCAGATGAGCAGACAGTAATCACGCAGCTCAGCAGGCCCTGATCACGTGACTGAGCAGGCACTGTTCACGTGGCTGATCATGCACTGATCACGTAACTGATCATGCACTGATCACGTGGCTATCATGCACTGATCACATGGCTGATCATACACTGTTCACGTGTCTGACCATGCACTGATCACGTGGCTGATCATACAGTGCTCAGGTAACTGATCATGCACTGATCACGTGGCTATCATGGACTGATCACGTGGCTGAACATGCACTGTTCACGTGGCTATCACACACCTGTCACGTGACATATCATGCACTGATCACGTGGCACTCATGCACTGATCACGTGGCTGATCATACACTGCTCACGTAACTCATCATGCACACATCACGTGGCTATCATGCACTGCTCACGTGGCTCGTCATGCACTGATCACATAGCTACCATATACTGGTCACGTGACTGATCATGCACAGATCACGTAAATGATCATGCACTGTTCACGTGACTGATCATGTACTGATCACGTGACTGATCATGCACTGATCACGTGGCTATCATGCTCTGCTCACGTGGCTGATCATGCAAAGATCACGTAGCTACCATGTACTGGTCACGTGACTGATCATGCACTGATCACGTAATTGATCCTGCACTGATCACGTGGCTATCATGCACTGATCACGTGGCTGATCATACACTGTTCACGTGTCTGATCATGCACTGATCACGTGGCTGATCATGCACTGCTCACGTAACTGATCATGCACTGATCACGTGGCTGATCATACACTGATCACGTTGGCTGATCATGCACTTATTACGTGGCTGATCATGCACTGATCACGTGACTGATCATGCACTGATCACCTGGCTATCATGCACTCATTCACTGGCTATCATGCACTGATCACGTGGCTGATCATGCACTGATCACGTGACTGATCATGCACTGATCACGTCTATATCATGCACTGATCACGTGACTGCCCATGCACTGATCACCCGGATGATCATACACTGATCACGCGACTGATCATGCACTGATCACGTGGCTATCATGCACTGCTCACGCGGCTGTTCATGCAATGATCACGTAGCTACCATGTACTGGTCACGTGAGTGATCATGCACTGATCACGTAATTGATCATGCACTGATCAGGTGACTTATCATGCACTGTTAACGTGAGTGATCATGCACTGATCACGTGACTGATCATGCACTGATCACGTGGCTATAATGCACGGCTCATGTGGCTGATCATGCAATGATCACGTAGCTACCATGTACTGGTCACGTGACTGATCATGCACTGATCACGTGATTGATCATGCACTGATCATGTGGCTGATCATGCACTGATCACGTGGCTGATCATCCACTGATCACGTGACTGATCATGCACTGATCACGTGACTGATCATGCACTGATCACGTGACTGATCATGCACTGATCACCTGCCTGGTCATGCACAGATCACGTGACAAATCATGAACTGATCACATAGCTATCATGAACTGATCACCTGGCTGATCATGCACTGATCACGTGGCTGATCATGCACTGATACCGTGACTGAGCATGGACTGATCACATGACTATCATGTAGTGATCACGTGACTTAATGGCGCTGATCATGTGACTGATCATGCGCTGATCATGTTTGCTATCATACACTGATCATGTGCCTCTGGAGGCAATAAACAAAGAGCTGAGTAGGCACGAATCAAACAGTCAGCAGCCAATAATCATGGAACTCAGGTGTGAGGAATCATGCTGCTCAGCTGGCAATAATCAAGCAGCTGAGCAGGCAGGAATTACGCAGGACAGCTGATAATTGTCAAGCAGATGACAGGCAGGAATCGTGCAGCTCAGCTGGCAATTGTCAAGCAGATGAGCAGACAGTAATCACGCAGCTCAGCAGGCCCAGATCACGTGACTGATCATGCACTGTTCACGTGGCTGATCATGCGCTGATCACGTGATGATAATGCACTGATCACGTGGCTATCATGCACTGATCACGTGGCTGATCATACACTGATCACGTGACTGATCATGCACTGATCACGTGGCTGATCATGCACTGATCACGTGGCTGATCATGCACTGTTCACGTGGCTGATCATGCACTGATCACGTGGCTGATCATGCACTGATCACGTGACTGATCATGCACTGATCACGTGGCTGATCATGCACTGATCACGTGGCTATCATGCACTTATCACGTGGCTGATCATGCACTGATCACGTGACTGATAATGCACTGATCACGTGGCTATCGTGCACTGATCAACGTGGCTATCATGCACTGATCACGTGGCTGATCATGCACTGATCACGTGACTGATCATGCACTGATCACGTCTATATCATGCACTGATCACGTGACTGCTCATGCACTGATCACGCGGCTGATCATGCACTGATCACGCGACTGATCATGCACTGATCACGTGGCTATCATGCACTGCTCACGCGGCTGTTCATGCACTGATCACGTAGCTACCATGTACTGGTCACGTGACTGATCATGCACTGATCACGTAATTGATCATGCACTGATCACGTGACTTATCATGCACTGATCACGTGACTGATCATGCACTGATCACGTGACTGATCATGCACTGATCACGTGGCTATCATGCACTACTCACGTGGCTGATCATGCAATGATCACGTAGCTACCATGTACCGGTCACGTGACTGATCATACACCGATCACGTGACGGATCATGCACTGATCACGTGGCTGATCATGCACTGTTCACGTGGCTGATCATACACTGATCACGTGCCTGGTCATGCACAGATCACGTGACAAATCATGCACTGATCACGTAGCTATCATGCACTGATCACCTGGCTGATCATGCACTGATCACGTGGCTGATCATGCACTGATACCGTGACTGAGCATGGACTGATCACATGACTATCATGTAGTGATCACGTGACTTAATGGCGCTGATCATGTGACTGATCATGCGCTGATCATGTTTGCTATCATACACTGATCATGTGCCTCTGGAGGCAATAAACAAAGAGCTGAGTAGGCACGAATCAAACAGTCAGCAGGCAATAATCATGGAACTCAGGTGTGAGGAATCATGCTGCTCAGCTGGCAATAATCAAGCAGCTGAGCAGGCAGGAATTACGCAGCACAGCTGACAATTGTCAAGCAGATGACAGGCAGGAATCGTGCAGCTCAGCTGGCAATTGTCAAGCAGATGAGCAGACGGTAATCACGCAGCTCAGCAGGCCCTGATCACGTGACTGAGCATGCACTGTTCACGTGGCTGATCATACGCTGCTCACGTAACTGATAATGCACTGATCACGTGGCTATCATGCACTGATCACGTGGCTGATCATACACTGTTCACGTGTTTGACCATGCACTGATCACGTGGCTGATCATACACTGCTCACGTAACTGATCATGCACTGATCACGTGGCTGATCATGCACTGATCACTTGGCTGATCATGCACTTTTCACTTGGCTGATCATACACTGATCACGTGACTGATAATGCACTGATCATCTGGCTATCGTGCACTCATCACGTGGCTATCGTGCACTGATCACGTGGCTGATCATACACTGATCACGAGACTGATCATGCACTAATCACGTCTATATCATGCACTGATCACATGACTGCCCATGCACTGATCACGCGGATGATCATACACTGATCATGCGACAGATCATGCACTGATCACGTGGCTGATCATGCACTGCTCACGCGGCTGTTCATGCACTGATCACGTAGCTACCATGCACTGGTCACGTGAGTGATCATGCACTGTTCACGTTATTGATCATGCACTGATCAGGTGACTTATCATGCACTGTTAACGTGAGTGATCATGCACTGATCACGTGACTGATCATGCACTGATCACGTGGCTATCATGCACGGCTCACGTGGCTGATCATGCAATGATCACGCTACCATGGTCAACTGATCATGCACTGATCACGTAATTGATCATGCACTGATCACGTGGCTACCATGCACTGATCACGTGGCTGATCATACACCGATCACGTGACTGATCATGCACTGATCACGTGGCTGATCATGCACTGATCACGTGGCTGATCATGCACTGATCACCTGCCTGGTCATGCACAGATCACGTGACAGATCATGAACTGATCACGTAGCTATCATGCACTGATCACCTGGCTGATCATGCACTGATCACGTGGCTGATCATGCACTGATACCGTGACTGATCATGGACTGATCACATGACTATCATGTAGTGATCACGTGACTTAATGGCGCTGATCATGTGACTGATCATGCGCTGATAATGTTTGCTATCATATACTGATCATGTGCCTCTGGAGGCAATAAACAAAGAGCTGAGTAGGCACGAATTAAACAGTCAGCAGGCAATAATCATGGAACTCAGGTGTGAGGAATCATGCTGCTCAGCTGGCAATAATCAAGCAGCTAGCAGGCAGGAATTACGCAGCACAGCTGACAATTGTCAAGCAGATGACAGGCAGGAATCGTGCAGCTCAGCTGGCAATTGTCAAGCAGATGAGCAGACGGTAATCACGCAGCTCAGCAGGCCCAGATCACGTGACTGAGCAGGCACTGTTCACGTGGCTGATCATGCGCTGCTCACGTGACTGATCATGCACTGATCACGTGGCTATCATGCACTGATCACGTGGCTGATCATGCACTGTTCACGTGTCTGACCATGCACTGATCACGTGGCTGATCATGCACTGCTCAGGTGACTGATCATGCACTGATCACGTGGCTATCATGCACTGATCACGTGGCTGATCATGCACTGTTCACGTGGCTGATCATGCACTGTCACGTGACATATCATGCACTGATCACGTGGCACTCATGCACTGATCACGTGGCTGATCATACACTGCTCACGTGGCTGATCATGCACTGATCACGTGGCTATCATGCACTGCTCACGTGGCTCGTCATGCAATGATCACGTAGCTACCATATACTGGTCACGTGACTGATCATGCACTGATCACGTAAATGATCATGCACTGATCACGTGACTGATCATGCACTGATCACGTGACTGATCATGCACTGATCACGTGGCTATCATGCTCTGCTCACGTGGCTGATCATGCACTGATCACGTGGCTACCATGCACTGGTCACGTGACTGATCATGCACTGATCACGTAACTGATCATGCACTGATCACGTGGCTATCATGCACTGATCACGTGGCTGATCATACACTGTTCACGTGACTGATCATGCACTGATCACGTGGCTATCATGCACTGCTCACGTGGCTGATCATGCACTGATCACGTGGCTGATCATGCACTGATCACGTGGCTGATCATGCACATCACGTGGCTGATCATGCACTGATCACGTGACTGATCATGCACTGATCATCGTGGCTATCGTGCACTCATTCACGTGGCTGATCATGCACTGATCACGTGGCTGATCATGCACTGATCACGTGACTGATCATGCACTGATCACGTCTATATCATGCACTGATCACATGACTGCCCATGCACTGATCACCCGGATGATCATGCACTGATCACGCGACTGATCATGCACTGATCACGTGGCTATCATGCACTGCTCACGTGGCTGTTCATGCACTGATCACGTAGCTACCATGTACTGGTCACGTGAGTGATCATGCACTGATCACGTAACTGATCATGCACTGATCAGGTGACTTATCATGCACTGTTAACGTGAGTGATCATGCACTGATCACGTGACTGATCATGCACTGATCACGTGGCTATCATGCACTGATCACGTGGCTGATCATGCACTGATCACGTAGCTACCATGTACCGGTCAGGTGACTGATCATGCACCGATCACGTGACTGATCATGCACTGATCACGTGCTATCATGCACTATCACGTGACTATCATACACCCATCAGGTGACGGATCATGCACTTATCACGAGACTGATCATGCACTGTTCACGTGGCTGATCATACACTGATCACCTGCCTGGTCATGCACAGATCACGTGACAAATCATGAACTGATCACATAGCTATCATGAACTGATCACCTGGCTGATCATGCACTGATCACGTGGCTGATCATGCACTGATACCGTGACTGAGCATGGACTGATCACATGACTATCATGTAGTGATCACGTGACTTAATGGCGCTGATCATGTGACTGATCATGCGCTGATCATGTTTGCTATCATACACTGATCATGTGCCTCTGGAGGCAATAAACAAAGAGCTGAGTAGGCACGAATCAAACAGTCAGCAGGCAATAATCATGGAACTCAGGTGTGAGGAATCATGCTGCTCAGCTGGCAATAATCAAGCAGCTGAGCAGGCAGGAATTACGCAGCACAGCTGATAATTGTCAAGCAGATGACAGGCAGGAATCGTGCAGCTCAGCTGGCAATTGTCAAGCAGATGAGCAGACGGTAATCACGCAGCTCAGCAGGCCCAGATCACGTGACTGAGCATGCACTGTTCACGTGGCTGATCATACGCTGCTCACGTAACTGATAATGCACTGATCACGTGGCTATCATGCACTGATCACGTGGCTGATCATACACTGTTCACGTGTTTGACCATGCACTGATCACGTGGCTGATCATACACTGCTCACGTAACTGATCATGCACTGATCACGTGGCTGATCATACACTGATCAGTTGGCTATCATGCACTTATTACTTGGCTGATCATACACTGATCACGTGACTGATAATGCACTGATCATCTGGCTATCGTGCACTCATTAACTGGCTATCGTGCACTGATCACGTGGTTGATCATACACTGATCACGAGACTGATCATGCACTAATCACGTCTATATCATGCACTGATCACATGACTGCCCATGCACTGATCACCCGGATGATCATACACTGATCATGCGACAGATCATGCACTGATCACGTGGCTATCATGCACTGCTCACGCGGCTGTTCATGCAATGATCACGTAGCTACCATGTACTGGTCACGTGAGTGATCATGCACTGATCACGTAATTGATCATGCACTGATCAGGTGACTTATCATGCACTGTTAACGTGAGTGATCATGCACTGATCACGTGACTGATCATGCACTGATCTCGTGGCTATCATGCACGGCTCATGTGGCTGATCATGCAATGATCACCTAGCTACCATATACTGGTCACGTGACTGATCATGCACTGATCACGTAATTGATCATGCACTGATCATGTGGCTGATCATGCACTGATCACGTGGCTGATCATCCACTGATCACGTGACTGATCATGCACTGATCACGTGACTGATCATGCACTGATCACGTGACTGATCATGCACTGATCACCTGCCTGGTCATGCACAGATCACGTGACAAATCATGAACTGATCACATAGCTATCATGAACTGATCACCTGGCTGATCATGCACTGATCACGTGGCTGATCATGCACTGATACCGTGACTGAGCATGGACTGATCACATGACTATCATGTAGTGATCACGTGACTTAATGGCTCTGATCATGTGACTGATCATGCACTGATAATGTTTGCTATCATATACTGATCATGTGCCTCTGGAGGCAATAAACAAAGAGCTGAGTAGGCACGAATTATACAGTCAGCAGGCAATAATCATGGAACTCAGCTGTGAGGAATCATGCTGCTCAGCTGGCAATAATCAAGCAGCTAGCAGGCAGGAATTACGCAGCACAGCTGTCAATTGTCAAGCAGATGACAGGCAGGAATCGTGCAGCTCAGCTGGCAATTGTCAAGCAGATGAGCAGACAGTAATCACGCAGCTCAGCAGGCCCTGATCACGTGACTGAGCAGGCACTGTTCACGTGGCTGATCATACACTGATCACGTGATGATCATGCACTGATCACTTGGATATCATGCACTGATCACATGGCTGATCATACACTGTTCACGTGTCTGACCATGCACTGATCACGTGGCTGATCATACAGTGCTCAGGTAACTGATCATGCACTGATCACGTGGCTATCATGGACTGATCACGTGGCTGAACATGCACTGTTCACGTGGCTGATCACACACCTGTCACGTGACATATCATGCACTGATCACGTGGCACTCATGCACTGATCACGTGGCTGATCATACTCTGCTCACGTAACTCATCATGCACACATCACGTGGCTATCATGCACTGCTCACGTGGCTCGTCATGGAATGATCACATAGCTACCATATACTGGTCACGTGACTGATCATGCACAGATCACGTAAATGATCATGCACTGTTCACGTGACTGATCATGTACTGATCACGTGACTGATCATGCACTGATCACGTGGCTATCATGCTCTGCTCACGTGGCTGATCATGCAACGATCACGTAGCAACCATGTACTGGTCACGTGACTGATCATGCACTGATCACGTAATTGATCCTGCACTGATCACGTGGCTCATCATGCACTGATCACGTGGCTGATCACACATGTATCACGTGACTGATCATGCACTGATCACGTGGCTCTCATGCACTGATCACGTGGATATCATGCCCTGATCACGTGGCTGATCACACACGTATCACATGACTGATCATGCACTGATCACGTGGCTATCATGCAGTGATCACGTGGCTATCATGCACTGATCACGCGGCTGATCACGCAATGATCACGTAGCTACCATGTACTGGTCACGTGACTGATCATGCACTGATCACGTAATTGATCATGCACTGATCAGGTGACTTATCATGCACTGTTCACGTGAGTGATCATGCACTGATCACGTGACTGATCATCCACTGATCTCGTGGCTATCATGCACGGCTCATGTGGCTGATCATGCAATGATCACCTAGCTACCATATACTGGTCACGTGACTGATCATGCACTGATCACGTAATTGATCATGCACTGATCATGTGGCTGATCATGCACTGATCACGTGGCTGATCATCCACTGATCACGTGACTGATCATGCACTGATCACGTGACTGATCATGCACTGATCACGTGGCTATCATGCACTGATCACTTGGCTGGTCATACACTGATCACGTGCCTGGTCATGCACAGATTACATGACTGATCATGCACTGAACACGTGACTGATCATGCACTGATCACGTGGCTATCATGCACTGCTCACGTGGCTGATCATGCAATGATCACGTAGCTACCATGTACCGTTCAGTTGACTGATCATACACCGATCAGGTGACGGATCATGCACTGATCATGTGGCTATCATGCACTGTTCACGTGGCTGATCATACACTGATCACCTGCCTGGTCATGCACTGATCACGTGACAAATCATGCACTGATCACATAGCTATCATGCACTGATCACGTGGCTGATCATGCACTGATCACGTGGCTGATCATGCACTGATACCGTGACTGATCATGGACTGATCACATGACTATCATGCACTGATCACGTGGCTATCATGCACTACTCACGTGGCTGATCATGCAATGATCATGTAGCTACCATGTACAGGTCACGTGACTGATCATACACCCATCAGGTGACTGATCATGCACTGATCACGTGGCTATCATGCACTGATCACGTGACTGATCATGCACTGATCACGCCTATATCATGCACTGATCACGTGACTGCCCATGCACTGATCACGTGGCTGATCATGCACTGATCATGTGACAGATCATGCACTGATCACGTGGCTGATCATGCACTGATCACGTGACTGATCATGCACTGTTAACGTGACTGATCATGCACTGATCACGTGACTGATCATGCACTGATCACGTGGCTATCATGCACTACTCACGTGGCTGATCATGCAATGATCATGTAGCTACCATGTACCGGTCAGGTGACTGATCATACACCCATCAGGTGACGGATCATGCACTGATCACGTGGCTATCATGCACTGTTCACGTGGCTGATCATACACTGATCACCTGCCTGGTCATGCACAGATCACGTGACAAATCATGCACTGATCACATAGCTATCATGCACTGATCACGTGGCTGATCATGCACTGATCACGTGGCTGATCATGCACTGATACCGTGACTGAGCATGGACTGATCACATGACTATCATGTAGTGATCACGTGACTTAATGGCGCTGATCATGTGACTGATCATGCGCTGATCATGTTTGCTATCATACACTGATCATGTGCCTCTGGAGGCAATAAACAAAGAGCTGAGTAGGCACGAATCAAACAGTCAGCAGGCAATAATCATGGAACTCAGGTGTGAGGAATCATGCTGCTCAGCTGGCAATAATCAAGCAGCTGAGCAGGCAGGAATTACGCAGCACAGCTGACAATTGTCAAGCAGATGACAGGCAGGAATCGTGCAGCTCAGCTGGCAATTGTCAAGCAGATGAGCAGACGGTAATCACGCAGCTCAGCAGGCCCAGATCACGTGACTGAGCATGCACTGTTCACGTGGCTGATCATACGCTGCTCACGTAACTGATCATGCACTGATCACGTGGCTATCATGCACTGATCACGTGGCTGATCATACACTGCTCACGTAACTGATAATGCACTGATCACGTGGCTATCATGCACTGATCACGTGGCTGATCATACACTGTTCACGTGTCTGACCATGCACTGATCACGTGGCTGATCATACACTGCTCACGTAACTGATCATGCACTGATCACGTGGCTGATCATGCACTGATCAGTTGGCTATCATGCACTTTTACTTGGCTGATCAAACACTGATCACGTGACTGATCATGCACTGATCATCTGGCTATCGTGCACTCATTAACTGGCTATCGTGCACTGATCACGTGGTTGATCATACACTGATCACGAGACTGATCATGCACTAATCACGTCTATATCATGCACTGATCACATGACTGCCCATGCACTGATCACCAGGATGATCATACACTGATCACGCGACAGATCATGCACTGATCACGTGGCTATCATGCACTGCTCACGCGGCTGTTCATGCAATGATCACGTAGCTACCATGTACTGGTCACGTGAGTGATCATGCACTGATCACGTAACTGATCATGCACTGATCAGGTGACTTATCATGCACTGTTAACGTGAGTGATCATGCACTGATCACGTGACTGATCATGCACTGATCACGTGGCTATCATGCACTACTCACGTGGCTGATCATGCAATGATCACGTAGCTACCATGTACCGGTCACGTGACTGATCATACACCCATCAGGTGACGGATCATGCACTGATCACGTGGCTATCATGCACTGTTCACGTGGCTGATCATGCACTGATCACCTGCCTGGTCATGCACAGATCACGTGACAAATCATGCACTGATCACATAGCTATCATGCACTGATCACCTGGCTGATCATGCACTGATCACGTGGCTGATCATGCACTGATACCGTGACTGAGCATGGACTGATCACATGACTATCATGTAGTGATCACGTGACTTAATGGCGCTGATCATGTGACTGATCATGCGCTGATCATGTTTGCTATCATACACTGATCATGTGCCTCTGGAGGCAATAAACAAAGAGCTGAGTAGGCACGAATCAAACAGTCAGCAGGCAATAATCATGGAACTCAGGTGTGAGGAATCATGCTGCTCAGCTGGCAATAATCAAGCAGCTGAGCAGGCAGGAATTACGCAGCACAGCTGATAATTGTCAAGCAGATGACAGGCAGGAATCGTGCAGCTCAGCTGGCAATTGTCAAGCAGATGAGCAGACGGTAATCACGCAGCTCAGCAGGCCCAGATCACGTGACTGAGCATGCACTGTTCACGTGGCTGATCATACGCTGCTCACGTAACTGATAATGCACTGATCACGTGGCTATCATGCACTGATCACGTGGCTGATCATACACTGTTCACGTGTTTGACCATGCACTGATCACGTGGCTGATCATACACTGCTCACGTAACTGATCATGCACTGATCACGTGGCTGATCATACACTGATCAGTTGGCTATCATGCACTTATTACTTGGCTGATCATACACTGATCACGTGACTGATAATGCACTGATCATCTGGCTATCGTGCACTCATTAACTGGCTATCGTGCACTGATCACGTGGTTGATCATACACTGATCACGAGACTGATCATGCACTAATCACGTCTATATCATGCACTGATCACATGACTGCCCATGCACTGATCACCCGGATGATCATACACTGATCATGCGACAGATCATGCACTGATCACGTGGCTATCATGCACTGCTCACGCGGCTGTTCATGCAATGATCACGTAGCTACCATGTACTGGTCACGTGAGTGATCATGCACTGATCACGTAATTGATCATGCACTGATCAGGTGACTTATCATGCACTGTTAACGTGAGTGATCATGCACTGATCACGTGACTGATCATGCACTGATCTCGTGGCTATCATGCACGGCTCATGTGGCTGATCATGCAATGATCACCTAGCTACCATATACTGGTCACGTGACTGATCATGCACTGATCACGTAATTGATCATGCACTGATCACGTGGCTGATCATGCACTGATCACGTGGCTGATCATCCACTGATCACGTGACTGATCATGCACTGATCACGTGACTGATCATGCACTGATCACGTGACTGATCATGCACTGATCACCTGCCTGGTCATGCACAGATCACGTGACAAATCATGAACTGATCACATAGCTATCATGAACTGATCACCTGGCTGATCATGCACTGATCACGTGGCTGATCATGCACTGATACCGTGACTGAGCATGGACTGATCACATGACTATCATGTAGTGATCACGTGACTTAATGGCGCTGATCATGTGACTGATCATGCACTGATAATGTTTGCTATCATATACTGATCATGTGCCTCTGGAGGCAATAAACAAAGAGCTGAGTAGGCACGAATTATACAGTCAGCAGGCAATAATCATGGAACTCAGCTGTGAGGAATCATGCTGCTCAGCTGGCAATAATCAAGCAGCTAGCAGGCAGGAATTACGCAGCACAGCTGTCAATTGTCAAGCAGATGACAGGCAGGAATCGTGCAGCTCAGCTGGCAATTGTCAAGCAGATGAGCAGACAGTAATCACGCAGCTCAGCAGGCCCTGATCACGTGACTGAGCAGGCACTGTTCACGTGGCTGATCATACACTGATCACGTGACTGATCATGCACTGATCACTTGGCTATCATGCACTGATCACATGGCTGATCATACACTGTTCACGTGTCTGACCATGCACTGATCACGTGGCTGATCATACAGTGCTCAGGTAACTGATCATGCACTGATCACGTGGCTATCATGGACTGATCACGTGGCTGAACATGCACTGTTCACGTGGCTGATCACACACCTGTCACGTGACATATCATGCACTGATCACGTGGCACTCATGCACTGATCACGTGGCTGATCATACTCTGCTCACGTAACTCATCATGCACACATCACGTGGCTATCATGCACTGCTCACGTGGCTCGTCATGGAATGATCACGTAGCTACCATATACTGGTCACGTGACTGATCATGCACAGATCACGTAAATGATCATGCACTGTTCACGTGACTGATCATGTACTGATCACGTGACTGATCATGCACTGATCACGTGGCTATCATGCACTGCTCACGTGGCTGATCATGCAATGATCACGTAGCAACCATGTACTGGTCACGTGACTGATCATGCACTGATCACGTGATTGATCCTGCACTGATCACGTGGCTCATCATGCACTGATCACGTGGCTGATCACACACTGTATCACGTGACTGATCATGCACTGATCACGTGGCTCTCATGCACTGATCACGTGGCTGATCATGCACTGATCACGTGGCTGATCATGCACTGATCACGTGGCTGATCATGCACTGATCACGTGGCTGATCATGCACTGATCACGTGACTGATCATGCACTGATCACGTGGCTGATCATGCACTGATCACGTGGCTGATCATGCACTGATCACGTGGCTGATCATGCACTGATCACGTGACTGATCATGCACTGATCACGTGTTATCATGCACTGATCACGTGACTGACCATGCACTGATCACGTGGCTGATCATGCACTGATCACGTGACTGATCATGCACTGATCACGTGGCTGATCATGCACTGCTCACGTGGCTGATCATGCACTGATCACGTGGCTATCATGCACTGGATCACGTGACTGATCATGCACTGATCACGTGACTGATCATGCACTGATCACGTGACTGATCATGCACTGATCACGTGGCTATCATGCACTACTCACGTGGCTGATCATGCAATGATCATGTAGCTACCATGTACCGGTCAGGTGACTGATCATACACCCATCAGGTGACGGATCATGCACTGATCACGTGGCTATCATGCACTGTTCACGTGGCTGATCATACACTGATCACCTGCCTGGTCATGCACAGATCACGTGACAAATCATGCACTGATCACATAGCTATCATGCACTGATCACGTGGCTGATCATGCACTGATCACGTGGCTGATCATGCACTGATACCGTGACTGAGCATGGACTGATCACATGACTATCATGTAGTGATCACGTGACTTAATGGCGCTGATCATGTGACTGATCATGCGCTGATCATGTTTGCTATCATACACTGATCATGTGCCTCTGGAGGCAATAAACAAAGAGCTGAGTAGGCACGAATCAAACAGTCAGCAGGCAATAATCATGGAACTCAGGTGTGAGGAATCATGCTGCTCAGCTGGCAATAATCAAGCAGCTGAGCAGGCAGGAATTACGCAGCACAGCTGATAATTGTCAAGCAGATGACAGGCAGGAATCGTGCAGCTCAGCTGGCAATTGTCAAGCAGATGAGCAGACGGTAATCACGCAGCTCAGCAGGCCCAGATCACGTGACTGAGCATGCACTGTTCACGTGGCTGATCATACGCTGCTCACGTAACTGATAATGCACTGATCACGTGGCTATCATGCACTGATCACGTGGCTGATCATACACTGTTCACGTGTTTGACCATGCACTGATCACGTGGCTGATCATACACTGCTCACGTAACTGATCATGCACTGATCACGTGGCTGATCATACACTGATCAGTTGGCTATCATGCACTTATTACTTGGCTGATCATACACTGATCACGTGACTGATAATGCACTGATCATCTGGCTATCGTGCACTCATTAACTGGCTATCGTGCACTGATCACGTGGTTGATCATACACTGATCACGAGACTGATCATGCACTGATCACGTCTATATCATGCACTGATCACATGACTGCCCATGCACTGATCACCCGGATGATCATACACTGATCATGCGACAGATCATGCACTGATCACGTGGCTATCATGCACTGCTCACGCGGCTGTTCATGCAATGATCACGTAGCTACCATGTACTGGTCACGTGAGTGATCATGCACTGATCACGTAATTGATCATGCACTGATCAGGTGACTTATCATGCACTGTTAACGTGAGTGATCATGCACTGATCACGTGACTGATCATGCACTGATCTCGTGGCTATCATGCACGGCTCATGTGGCTGATCATGCAATGATCACCTAGCTACCATATACTGGTCACGTGACTGATCATGCACTGATCACGTAACTGATCATGCACTGATCATGTGGCTGATCATGCACTGATCACGTGGCTGATCATCCACTGATCACGTGGCTGATCATGCACTGATCACGTGACTGATCATGCACTGATCACGTGGCTGATCATGCACTGATCACGTGGCTGATCATGCACTGATCACCTGCCTGGTCATGCACAGATCACGTGACAAATCATGAACTGATCACATAGCTATCATGCACTGATCACCTGGCTGATCATGCACTGATCACGTGGCTGATCATGCACTGATACCGTGACTGAGCATGGACTGATCACATGACTATCATGTAGTGATCACGTGACTTAATGGCGCTGATCATGTGACTGATCATGCACTGATAATGTTTGCTATCATATACTGATCATGTGCCTCTGGAGGCAATAAACAAAGAGCTGAGTAGGCACGAATCATACAGTCAGCAGGCAATAATCATGGAACTCAGCTGTGAGGAATCATGCTGCTCAGCTGGCAATAATCAAGCAGCTAGCAGGCAGGAATTACGCAGCACAGCTGGCAATTGTCAAGCAGATGACAGGCAGGAATCGTGCAGCTCAGCTGGCAATTGTCAAGCAGATGAGCAGACAGTAATCACGCAGCTCAGCAGGCCCTGATCACGTGACTGAGCAGGCACTGTTCACGTGGCTGATCATACACTGATCACGTGACTGATCATGCACTGATCACTTGGCTATCATGCACTGATCACATGGCTGATCATACACTGTTCACGTGTCTGACCATGCACTGATCACGTGGCTGATCATACAGTGCTCAGGTAACTGATCATGCACTGATCACGTGGCTATCATGGACTGATCACGTGGCTGAACATGCACTGTTCACGTGGCTGATCACACACCTGTCACGTGACATATCATGCACTGATCACGTGGCACTCATGCACTGATCACGTGGCTGATCATACTCTGCTCACGTAACTGATCATGCACACATCACGTGGCTATCATGCACTGCTCACGTGGCTCGTCATGGAATGATCACATAGCTACCATATACTGGTCACGTGACTGATCATGCACAGATCACGTAAATGATCATGCACTGTTCACGTGACTGATCATGCACTGATCACGTGACTGATCATGCACTGATCACGTGGCTATCATGCTCTGCTCACGTGGCTGATCATGCACTGATCACGTAGCAACCATGCACTGGTCACGTGACTGATCATGCACTGATCACGTAATTGATCCTGCACTGATCACGTGGCTATCATGCACTGATCACGTGGCTGATCACACATGTATCACGTGACTGATCATGCACTGATCACGTGGCTCATGCACTGATCACGTGGATATCATGCCCTGATCACGTGGCTGATCACACACGTATCACATGACTGATCATGCACTGATCACGTGGCTATCATGCAGTGATCACGTGGCTATCATGCACTGATCACGCGGCTGATCACGCAATGATCACGTAGCTACCATGTACTGGTCACGTGACTGATCATGCACTGATCACGTAACTGATCATGCACTGATCAGGTGACTTATCATGCACTGTTAACGTGAGTGATCATGCACTGATCACGTGACTGATCATCCACTGATCTCGTGGCTATCATGCACGGCTCATGTGGCTGATCATGCAATGATCACGTAGCTACCATATACTGGTCACGTGACTGATCATGCACTGATCACGTAATTGATCATGCACTGATCACGTGGCTGATCATGCACTGATCACGTGGCTGATCATCCACTGATCACGTGACTGATCATGCACTGATCACGTGACTGATCATGCACTGATCACGTGGCTATCATGCACTGATCACTTGGCTGGTCATACACTGATCACGTGCCTGGTCATGCACTGATTACATGACTGATCATGCACTGAACACGTGACTGATCATGCACTGATCACGTGGCTATCATGCACTACTCACGTGGCTGATCATGCAATGATCACGTAGCTACCATGTACCGGTCAGTTGACTGATCATACACCCATCAGGTGACTGATCATGCACTGATCATGTGGCTATCATGCACTGTTCACGTGGCTGATCATACACTGATCACCTGCCTGGTCATGCACTGATCACGTGACAAATCATGCACTGATCACATAGCTGATCATGCACTGATCACCTGGCTGATCATGCACTGATCACGTGGATGATCATGCACTGATCACCGTGACTGAGCATGCACTGATCACATGACTATCATGTAGTGATCACGTGGCTATCATGCACTACTCACGTGGCTGATCATGCACTGATCACGTAGCTACCATGTACTGGTCACGTGACTGATCATACACCCATCAGGTGACTGATCATGCACTGATCACGTGGCTATCATGCACTTATCACGAGACTGATCATGCACTGATCACGTCTATATCATGCACTGATCACGTGACTGCCCATGCACTGATCACGTGGCTGATCATGCACTAATCATGTGACAGATCATGCACTGATCACGTGGCTGATCATGCACTGATCACGTGACTTATCATGCACTGTTAACGTGACTGATCATGCACTGATCACGTGACTGATCATGCACTGATCACGTGGCTATCATGCACTACTCACGTGGCTGATCATGCAATGATCACGTAGCTACCATGTACCGGTCAGGTGACTGATCATACACCCATCAGGTGACGGATCATGCACTGATCACGTGGCTATCATGCACTGTTCACGTGGCTGATCATACACTGATCACCTGCCTGGTCATGCACAGATCACGTGACAAATCATGCACTGATCACATAGCTATCATGCACTGATCACCTGGCTGATCATGCACTGATCACGTGGCTGATCATGCACTGATACCGTGACTGAGCATGGACTGATCACATGACTATCATGTAGTGATCACGTGACTTAATGGCTCTGATCATGTGACTGATCATGCGCTGATCATGTTTGCTATCATACACTGATCATGTGCCTCTGGAGGCAATAAACAAAGAGCTGAGTAGGCACGAATCAAACAGTCAGCAGGCAATAATCATGGAACTCAGGTGTGAGGAATCATGCTGCTCAGCTGGCAATAATCAAGCAGCTGAGCAGGCAGGAATTACGCAGCACAGCTGATAATTGTCAAGCAGATGACAGGCAGGAATCGTGCAGCTCAGCTGGCAATTGTCAAGCAGATGAGCAGACGGTAATCACGCAGCTCAGCAGGCCCAGATCACGTGACTGAGCATGCACTGTTCACGTGGCTGATCATACGCTGCTCACGTAACTGATAATGCACTGATCACGTGGCTATCATGCACTGATCACGTGGCTGATCATACACTGTTCACGTGTTTGACCATGCACTGATCACGTGGCTGATCATACACTGCTCACGTAACTGATCATGCACTGATCACGTGGCTGATCATACACTGATCAGTTGGCTATCATGCACTTATTACTTGGCTGATCATACACTGATCACGTGACTGATAATGCACTGATCATCTGGCTATCGTGCACTCATTAACTGGCTATCGTGCACTGATCACGTGGTTGATCATACACTGATCACGAGACTGATCATGCACTAATCACGTCTATATCATGCACTGATCACATGACTGTCCATGCACTGATCACCCGGATGATCATACACTGATCATGCGACAGATCATGCACTGATCACGTGGCTATCATGCACTGCTCACGCGGCTGTTCATGCAATGATCACGTAGCTACCATGTACTGGTCACGTGAGTGATCATGCACTGATCACGTAATTGATCATGCACTGATCAGGTGACTTATCATGCACTGTTAACGTGAGTGATCATGCACTGATCACGTGACTGATCATGCACTGATCTCGTGGCTATCATGCACGGCTCATGTGGCTGATCATGCAATGATCACCTAGCTACCATATACTGGTCACGTGACTGATCATGCACTGATCACGTAATTGATCATGCACTGATCATGTGGCTGATCATGCACTGATCACGTGGCTGATCATCCACTGATCACGTGACTGATCATGCACTGATCACGTGACTGATCATGCACTGATCACGTGGCTGATCATGCACTGATCACGTGACTGATCATGCACTGATCACCTGCCTGGTCATGCACAGATCACGTGACAAATCATGAACTGATCACATAGCTATCATGAACTGATCACCTGGCTGATCATGCACTGATCACGTGGCTGATCATGCACTGATACCGTGACTGAGCATGGACTGATCACATGACTATCATGTAGTGATCACGTGACTTAATGGCTCTGATCATGTGAGTGATCATGCACTGATAATGTTTGCTATCATATACTGATCATGTGCCTCTGGAGGCAATAAACCAAGAGCTGAGTAGGCACGAATTATACAGTCAGCAGGCAATAATCATGGAACTCAGCTGTGAGGAATCATGCTGCTCAGCTGGCAATAATCAAGCAGCTAGCAGGCAGGAATTACGCAGCACAGCTGGCAATTGTCAAGCAGATGACAGGCAGGAATCGTGCAGCTCAGCTGGCAATTGTCAAGCAGATGAGCAGACAGTAATCACGCAGCTCAGCAGGCCCTGATCACGTGACTGAGCAGGCACTGTTCACGTGGCTGATCATACACCCATCACGTGACTGATCATGCACTGATCACGTGGCTATCATGCACTGATCACATGGCTGATCATACACTGTTCACGTGTCTGACCATGCACTGATCACGTGGCTGATCATACAGTGCTCAGGTAACTGATCATGCACTGATCACGTGGCTATCATGGACTGATCACGTGGCTGATCATGCACTGTTCACGTGGCTGATCACACACCTGTCACGTGACATATCATGCACTGATCACGTGGCACTCATGCACTGATCACGTGGCTGATCATACACTGCTCACGTAACTCATCATGCACACACCACGTGGCTATCATGCACTGCTCACGTGGCTCGTCATGGAATGATCACATAGCTACCATATACTGGTCACGTGACTGATCATGCACAGATCACGTAAATGATCATGCACTGTTCACGTGACTGATCATGCACTGATCACGTGACTGATCATGCACTGATCACGTGGCTATCATGCTCTGCTCACGTGGCTGATCATGCAACGATCACGTAGCAACCATGTACTGGTCACGTGACTGATCATGCACTGATCACGTAATTGATCCTGCACTGATCACGTGGCTGATCATGCACTGATCACGTGGCTGATCACACATGATCACGTGACTGATCATGCACTGATCACGTGGCTCTCATGCACTGATCACGTGGCTATCATGCCCTGATCACGTGGCTGATCACGCACGGATCACGTGACTGATCATGCACTGATCACGTGGCTATCATGCAGTGATCACGTGGCTATCATGCACTGATCACGCGGCTGTTCACGCACTGATCACGTAGCTACCATGTACTGGTCACGTGACTGATCATGCACTGATCACGTAATTGATCATGCACTGATCAGGTGACTTATCATGCACTGTTAACGTGACTGATCATGCACTGATCACGTGACTGATCATCCACTGATCTCGTGGCTATCATGCACGGCTCACGTGGCTGATCATGCACTGATCACGTAGCTGACCATGTACTGGTCACGTGACTGATCATGCACTGATCACGTAACTGATCATGCACTGATCACGTGGCTGATCATGCACTGATCACGTGGCTGATCATCCACTGATCACGTGACTGATCATGCACTGATCACGTGACTGATCATGCACTGATCACGTGGCTATCATGCACTGATCACGTGGCTGATCATGCACTGATCACGTGGCTGATCATGCACTGATCACGTGACTGATCATGCACTGATCACGTGACTGATCATGCACTGATCACGTGGCTATCATGCACTGCTCACGTGGCTGATCATGCAATGATCACGTAGCTACCATGTACCGGTCACGTTGACTGATCATGCACCGATCACGTGACTGATCATGCACTGATCACGTGGCTGATCATGCACTGATCACGTGGCTGATCATGCACTGATCACGTGCCTGATCATGCACAGATCACGTGACATATCATGCACTGATCACGTAGCTATCATGCACTGATCACCTGGCTGATCATGCACTGATCACGTGGCTGATCATGCACTGATCACCGTGACTGAGCATGGACTGATCACGTGGCTATCATGTAGTGATCACGTGGCTATCATGCACTACTCACGTGGCTGATCATGCACTGATCATGTAGCTACCATGTACTGATCACGTGACTGATCATGCACCCATCACGTGGCTGATCATGCACTGATCACGTGGCTGATCATGCACTTATCACGTGACTGATCATGCACTGATCACGTCGATATCATGCACTGATCACGTGACTGACCATGCACTGATCACGCGGCTGATCATGCACTAATCATGTGACAGATCATGCACTGATCACGTGGCTGATCATGCACTGATCACGTGACTGATCATGCACTGTTAACGTGACTGATCATGCACTGATCACGTGACTGATCATGCACTGATCACGTGGCTATCATGCACTGCTCACGTGGCTGATCATGCAATGATCACGTAGCTACCATGCACCGGTCACGTGACTGATCATGCACTGATCAGGTAACTGATCATGCACTGATCACGTGGCTGATCATGCACTGATCACGTGGCTGATCATGCACTGATCACGTGACTGATCATGCACTGATCACGTGGCTGATCATGCACTGTTCACGTGGCTGATCATACACTGATCACCTGCCTGGTCATGCACAGATCACGTGACAAATCATGCACTGATCACATAGCTGATCATGCACTGATCACCTGGCTGATCATGCACTGATCACGTGGCTGATCATGCACTGATACCGTGACTGAGCATGGACTGATCACATGACTATCATGTAGTGATCACGTGACTTAATGGCTCTGATCATGTGACTGATCATGCGCTGATCATGTTTGCTATCATATACTGATCATGTGCCTCTGGAGGCAATAAACAAAGAGCTGAGTAGGCACGAATTACACAGTCAGCAGGCAATAATCATGGAACTCAGGTGTGAGGAATCATGCTGCTCAGCTGGCAATAGTCAAGCAGCTAGCAGGCAGGAATTACGCAGCACAGCTGCAATTGTCAAGCAGATGACAGGCAGGAATCGTGCAGCTCAGCTGGCAATTGTCAAGCAGATGAGCAGACGGTAATCACGCAGCTCAGCAGGCCCAGATCACGTGACTGAGCAGGCACTGTTCACGTGGCTGATCATACGCTGCTCACGTGACTGATAATGCACTGATCACTTGGCTATCATGCACTGATCACATGGCTGATCATACACTGTTCACGTGTCTGACCATGCACTGATCACGTGGCTGATCATACAGTGCTCAGGTAACTGATCATGCACTGATCACGTGGCTGATCATGGACTGATCACGTGGCTGATCATGCACTGTTCACGTGGCTGATCACACACCTGATCACGTGACATATCATGCACTGATCACGTGGCACTCATGCACTGATCACGTGGCTGATCATACTCTGCTCACGTAACTCATCATGCACACATCACGTGGCTGATCATGCACTGCTCACGTGGCTCGTCATGCAATGATCACGTAGCTACCATGCACTGGTCACGTGACTGATCATTCACAGATCACGTAACTGATCATGCACTGTTCACGTGACTGATCATGTACTGATCACGTGACTGATCATGCACTGATCACGTGGCTATCATGCTCTGCTCACGTGGCTGATCATGCAAGATCACGTAGCTACCATGTACTGGTCACGTGACTGATCATGCACTGATCACGTAATTGATCCTGCACTGATCACGTGGCTCATCATGCACTGATCACGTGGCTGATCACACACTGTATCACGTGACTGATCATGCACTGATCACGTGGCTGCTCATGCACTGATCACGTGGCTGATCATGCACTGATCACGTGGCTGATCATGCACTGATCACGCGGCTGATCACGCACTGATCACGTGGCTACCATGCACTGGTCACGTGACTGATCATGCACTGATCACGTAACTGATCATGCACTGATCACGTGACTGATCATGCACTGATCACGTGACTGATCATGCACTGATCACGTGACTGATCATGCACTGATCACGTGGCTATCATGCACTGCTCACGTGGCTGATCATGCAATGATCACGTAGCTACCATGTACCGGTCAGGTGACTGATCATACACCCATCAGGTGACGGATCATGCACTGATCACGTGGCTATCATGCACTGATCACGTGGCTGATCATGCACTGATCACGTGCCTGGTCATGCACTGATCACGTGACAAATCATGCACTGATCACATAGCTATCATGCACTGATCACGTGGCTGATCATGCACTGATCACGTGGCTGATCATGCACTGATACCGTGACTGATCATGCACTGATCACGTGACTATCATGTACTGATCACGTGACTTAATGGCGCTGATCATGTGACTGATCATGCGCTGATCATGTTTGCTATCATACACTGATCATGTGCCTCTGGAGGCAATAAACAAAGAGCTGAGTAGGCACGAATCAAACAGTCAGCAGGCAATAATCATGGAACTCAGGTGTGAGGAATCATGCTGCTCAGCTGGCAATAATCAAGCAGCTGAGCAGGCAGGAATTACGCAGCACAGCTGATAATTGTCAAGCAGATGACAGGCAGGAATCGTGCAGCTCAGCTGGCAATTGTCAAGCAGATGAGCAGACGGTAATCACGCAGCTCAGCAGGCCCAGATCACGTGACTGAGCATGCACTGTTCACGTGGCTGATCATACGCTGCTCACGTGACTGATAATGCACTGATCACGTGGCTATCATGCACTGATCACGTGGCTGATCATACACTGCTCACGTAACTGATAATGCACTGATCACGTGGCTGATCATGCACTGATCACGTGGCTGATCATGCACTGTTCACGTGTCTGACCATGCACTGATCACGTGGCTGATCATACACTGATCACGTGACTGATCATGCACTGATCACGTGGCTGATCATGCACTGATCAGTTGGCTATCATGCACTTATCACGTGGCTGATCATACACTGATCACGTGACTGATCATGCACTGATCATGTGGCTATCGTGCACTCATTAACTGGCTATCGTGCACTGATCACGTGGCTGATCATACACTGATCACGAGACTGATCATGCACTAATCACGTCTATATCATGCACTGATCACATGACTGCCCATGCACTGATCACCCGGATGATCATACACTGATCACGCGACAGATCATGCACTGATCACGTGGCTATCATGCACTGCTCACGCGGCTGTTCATGCAATGATCACGTAGCTACCATGTACTGGTCACGTGAGTGATCATGCACTGATCACGTAATTGATCATGCACTGATCAGGTGACTTATCATGCACTGTTAACGTGACTGATCATGCACTGATCACGTGACTGATCATGCACTGATCTCGTGGCTATCATGCACGGCTCATGTGGCTGATCATGCAATGATCACCTAGCTACCATATACTGGTCACGTGACTGATCATGCACTGATCACGTAATTGATCATGCACTGATCACGTGGCTGATCATGCACTGATCACGTGGCTGATCATCCACTGATCACGTGACTGATCATGCACTGATCACGTGACTGATCATGCACTGATCACGTGACTGATCATGCACTGATCACCTGGCTGGTCATGCACAGATCACGTGACAAATCATGCACTGATCACATAGCTATCATGCACTGATCACGTGGCTGATCATGCACTGATCACGTGGCTGATCATGCACTGATACCGTGACTGATCATGCACTGATCACATGACTGATCATGTAGTGATCACGTGACTTAATGGCGCTGATCATGTGACTGATCATGCGCTGATCATGTTTGCTATCATACACTGATCATGTGCCTCTGGAGGCAATAAACAAAGAGCTGAGTAGGCACGAATCAAACAGTCAGCAGGCAATAATCATGGAACTCAGGCGTGAGGAATCATGCTGCTCAGCTGGCAATAATCAAGCAGCTAGCAGGCAGGAATTACGCAGCACAGCTGACAATTGTCAAGCAGATGACAGGCAGGAATCGTGCAGCTCAGCTGGCAATTGTCAAGCAGATGAGCAGACAGTAATCACGCAGCTCAGCAGGCCCAGATCACGTGACTGATCATGCACTGTTCACGTGGCTGATCATACGCTGCTCACGTGACTGATCATGCACTGATCACTTGGATATCATGCACTGATCACGTGGCTGATCATACACTGTTCACGTGTCTGACCATGCACTGATCACGTGGCTGATCATGCAGTGCTCAGGTGACTGATCATGCACTGTTCACGTGGCTGACCATGGACTGATCACGTGGCTGAACATGCACTGTTCACGTGGCTGATCATGCACTGATCACGTGACTGATCATGCACTGATCACGTGGCTCTCATGCACTGATCACGTGGCTGATCATACTCTGCTCACGTAACTCATCATGCACACATCACGTGGCTATCATGCACTGATCACGTGGCTCATCATGGAATGATCACGTGGCTGACCATACACTGGTCACGTGACTGATCATGCACTGATCACGTAAATGATCATGCACTGTTCACGTGACTGCTCATGTACTGATCACGCGGCTGATCATGCACTGATCACGTGACTGATCATGCACTGATCACGTGGCTATCATGCTCTGCTCACGTGGCTGATCATGCAACGATCACGTAGCTACCATGTACTGGTCACGTGACTGATCATGCACTGATCACGTAATTGATCATGCACTGATCACGTGGCTGATCATGCACTGTTCACGTGGAGTGATCATGCACTGTATCACGTGACTGATCATGCACTGATCACGTGGCTCTCATGCACTGATCACGTGGCTGATCATGCACTGATCACGTAGCTACCATGCACTGGTCACGTGACTGATCATGCACCGATCACGTGACTGATCATGCACTGATCACGTGGCTATCATGCACTGATCACGTGGCTGATCATGCACTGATCACGTCTTATCATGCACTGATCACGCGGCTGCCCATGCACTGATCACGTGCTACCATGCACTGATCACGTGACTGATCATGCACTGATCACGTGGCTGGTCATGCACTGATCAGGTGACTTATCATGCACTGTTAACGTGAGTGATCATGCACTGATCACGTGACTGATCATGCACTGATCACGTGGCTATCATGCACTACTCACGTGGCTGATCATGCAATGATCATGTAGCTACCATGTACCGGTCAGGTGACTGATCATACACCCATCAGGTGACGGATCATGCACTGATCACGTGGCTATCATGCACTGTTCACGTGGCTGATCATACACTGATCACCTGCCTGGTCATGCACAGATCACGTGACAAATCATGAACTGATCACATAGCTATCAGGAACTGATCACCTGGCTGATCATGCACTGATCACGTGGCTGATCATGCACTGATACCGTGACTGAGCATGGACTGATCACATGACTATCATGTAGTGATCACGTGACTTAATGGCGCTGATCATGTGACTGATCATGCGCTGATCATGTTTGCTATCATACACTGATCATGTGCCTCTGGAGGCAATAAACAAAGAGCTGAGTAGGCACGAATCAAACAGTCAGCAGGCAATAATCATGGAACTCAGGTGTGAGGAATCATGCTGCTCAGCTGGCAATAATCAAGCAGCTGAGCAGGCAGGAATTACGCAGCACAGCTGATAATTGTCAAGCAGATGACAGGCAGGAATCGTGCAGCTCAGCTGGCAATTGTCAAGCAGATGAGCAGACGGTAATCACGCAGCTCAGCAGGCCCAGATCACGTGACTGAGCATGCACTGTTCACGTGGCTGATCATACGCTGCTCACGTAACTGATAATGCACTGATCACGTGGCTATCATGCACTGATCACGTGGCTGATCATACACTGTTCACGTGTTTGACCATGCACTGTTAACGTGGCTGATCATACGCTGCTCACGTAACTGATAATGCACTGATCACGTGGCTGATCATGCACTGATCAGTTGGCTATCATGCACTTATTACTTGGCTGATCATACACTGATCACGTGACTGATAATGCACTGATCATCTGGCTATCGTGCACTCATTAACTGGCTATCGTGCACTGATCACGTGGTTGATCATACACTGATCACGAGACTGATCATGCACTAATCACATCTATATCATGCACTGATCACATGACTGCCCATGCACTGATCACCCGGATGATCATACACTGATCATGCGACAGATCATGCACTGATCACGTGGCTATCATGCACTGCTCACGCGGCTGTTCATGCAATGATCACGTAGCTACCATGTACTGGTCACGTGAGTGATCATGCACTGATCACGTAATTGATCATGCACTGATCAGGTGACTTATCATGCACTGTTAACGTGAGTGATCATGCACTGATCACGTGACTGATCATGCACTGATCTCGTGGCTATCATGCACGGCTCATGTGGCTGATCATGCAATGATCACGTAGCTACCATATACTGGTCACGTGACTGATCATGCACTGATCACGTAATTGATCATGCACTGATCACGTGGCTGATCATCCACTGATCACGTGGCTGATCATGCACTGATCACGTGACTGATCATGCACTGATCACGTGACTGATCATGCACTGATCACCTGCCTGGTCATGCACAGATCACGTGACAAATCATGAACTGATCACATAGCTATCATGAACTGATCACCTGGCTGATCATGCACTGATCACGTGGCTGATCATGCACTGATACCGTGACTGAGCATGGACTGATCACATGACTATCATGTAGTGATCACGTGACTTAATGGCTCTGATCATGTGACTGATCATGCACTGATAATGTTTGCTATCATATACTGATCATGTGCCTCTGGAGGCAATAAACAAAGAGCTGAGTAGGCACGAATTATACAGTCAGCAGGCAATAATCATGGAACTCAGCTGTGAGGAATCATGCTGCTCAGCTGGCAATAATCAAGCAGCTAGCAGGCAGGAATTACGCAGCACAGCTGTCAATTGTCAAGCAGATGACAGGCAGGAATCGTGCAGCTCAGCTGGCAATTGTCAAGCAGATGAGCAGACAGTAATCACGCAGCTCAGCAGGCCCTGATCACGTGACTGAGCAGGCACTGTTCACGTGGCTGATCATACACTGATCACGTGATGATCATGCACTGATCACTTGGCTATCATGCACTGATCACATGGCTGATCATACACTGTTCACGTGTCTGACCATGCACTGATCACGTGGCTGATCATACAGTGCTCAGGTAACTGATCATGCACTGATCACGTGGCTATCATGGACTGATCACGTGGCTGAACATGCACTGTTCACGTGGCTGATCACACACCTGTCACGTGACATATCATGCACTGATCACGTGGCTGATCATGCTCTGCTCACGTAACTCATCATGCACACATCACGTGGCTATCATGCACTGCTCACGTGGTTCGTCATGGAATGATCACGAAGCTACCATATACTGGTCACGTGACTGATCATGCACAGATCACGTAAATGATCATGCACTGTTCACGTGACTGATCATGTACTGATCACGTGACTGATCATGCACTGATCACGTGGCTATCATGCTCTGCTCACGTGGCTGATCATGCAATGATCACGTAGCAACCATGTACTGGTCACGTGACTGATCATGCACTGATCACGTAATTGATCCTGCACTGATCACGTGGCTCATCATGCACTGATCACGTGGCTGATCACACATGTATCACGTGACTGATCATGCACTGATCACGTGGCTATCATGCACTGATCACGTGGCTATCATGCACTGATCACGTGGCTGATCACGCACGTATCACGTGACTGATCATGCACTGATCACGTGGCTATCATGCAGTGATCACGTGGCTATCATGCACTGATCACGCGGCTGATCACGCAATGATCACGTAGCTACCATGCACTGGTCACGTGACTGATCATGCACTGATGACGTAATTGATCATGCACTGATCAGGTGACTTATCATGCACTGTTAACGTGAGTGATCATGCACTGATCACGTGACTGATCATCCACTGATCTCGTGGCTATCATGCACGGCTCACGTGGCTGATCATGCAATGATCACGTAGCTACCATGTACTGGTCACGTGACTGATCATGCACTGATCACGTAACTGATCATGCACTGATCATGTGGCTGATCATGCACTGATCACGTGGCTGATCATCCACTGATCACGTGACTGATCATGCACTGATCACGTGACTGATCATGCACTGATCACGTGGCTATCATGCACTGATCACGTGGCTGGTCATACACTGATCACGTGGCTGGTCATGCACAGATTACGTGACTGATCATGCACTGATCACGTGACTGATCATGCACTGATCACGTGGCTATCATGCACTACTCACGTGGCTGATCATGCAATGATCATGTAGCTACCATGCACCGGTCACGTGACTGATCATGCACCGATCAGGTGACTGATCATGCACTGATCACGTGGCTATCATGCACTACTCACGTGGCTGATCATGCAATGTTCACGTAGCTACCATGTACTGGTCACGTGACTGATCATACACCCATCAGGTGACTGATCATGCACTGATCACGTGGCTATCATGCACTTATCACGAGGCTGATCATGCACTGATCACGTGGATATCATGCACTGATCACGTGACTGCCCATGCACTGGTCACGTGGATGATCATACACTAATCACGTGACAGATCATGCACTGATCACGTGGCTGATCATGCACTGATCAGGTGTCTTATCATGCACTGTTAACGTGAGTGATCATGCACTGATCACGTGACTGATCATGCACTGATCACGTGGCTATCATGCACTACTCACGTGGCTGATCATGCAATGATCATGTAGCTACCATGTACCGGTCAGGTGACTGATCATACACCCATCAGGTGACGGATCATGCACTGATCACGTGGCTATCATGCACTGTTCACGTGGCTGATCATACACTGATCACCTGCCTGGTCATGCACAGATCACGTGACAAATCATGAACTGATCACATAGCTATCATGAACTGATCACCTGGCTGATCATGCACTGATCACGTGGCTGATCATGCACTGATACCGTGACTGAGCATGGACTGATCACATGACTATCATGTAGTGATCACGTGACTTAATGGTGCTAATCATGTGACTGATCATGCGCTGATCATGTTTGCTATCATACACTGATCATGTGCCTCTGGAGGCAATAAACAAAGAGCTGAGTAGGCACGAATCAAACAGTCAGCAGGCAATAATCATGGAACTCAGGTGTGAGGAATCATGCTGCTCAGCTGGCAATAATCAAGCAGCTGAGCAGGCAGGAATTACGCAGCACAGCTGATAATTGTCAAGCAGATGACAGGCAGGAATCGTGCAGCTCAGCTGGCAATTGTCAAGCATATGAGCAGACGGTAATCACGCAGCTCAGCAGGCCCAGATCACGTGACTGAGCATGCACTGTTCACGTGGCTGATCATACACTGCTCACGTGACTGATCATGCACTGATCACGTGGCTATCATGCACTGCTCACGTGGCTGATCATACACTGATCACGTGGCTATCATGCACTGCTCACGTGGCTGATCATGCACTGCTCACGTAGCTATCATGCACTGGTCACGTGACTGATCATGCACTGATCACGTGGCTGATCATGCACTGTTCACGTGGCTGATCATGCACTGATCACGTGACTGATCATGCACTGATCACGTGGCTATCATGCACTGCTCACGTGGCTGATCATGCACCGATCACGTAGCAACCATGCACTGATCACGTGGCTGATCATGCACTGATCACGTGGCTGATCATGCACTGATCACGTGGCTATCATGCACTGATCACGTGGCTGATCATACACTGTATCACGTGACTGATCATGCACTGATCACGTGGCTATCATGCACTGATCACGTGGCTATCATGCACTGATCACGTGACTGATCATGCACTGATCACGCGACTGATCATGCACTGATCACGTGGCTATCATGCACTGATCACGTGGCTATCATGCACTGCTCACGCGGCTGATCACGCAATGATCACGTAGCTACCATGTACTGGTCACGTGACTGATCATGCACTGATCACGTAATTGATCATGCACTGATCAGGTGACTTATCATGCACTGTTAACGTGAGTGATCATGCACTGATCACGTGACTGATCATGCACTGATCACGTGGCTATCATGCACGGCTCATGTGGCTGATCATGCAATGATCACCTAGCTACCATATACTGGTCACGTGACTGATCATGCACTGATCACGTAATTGATCATGCACTGATCATGTGGCTGATCATGCACTGATCACGTGGCTGATCATCCACTGATCACGTGACTGATCATGCACTGATCACGTGACTGATCATGCACTGATCACGTGGCTATCATGCACTGGTCACGTGGCTGATCATGCACTGATCACGTGGCTGATCATGCACTGATTACGTGGCTGATCATGCACTGATCACGTGACTGATCATGCACTGATCACGTGGCTATCATGCACTGCTCACGTGGCTGATCATGCACTGATCACGTGGCTGATCATGCACAGATCACGTGACTGATCATGCACTGATCACGTGACTGAGCATGCACTGATCACGTGGCTATCATGCACTACTCACGTGGCTGATCATGCACTGATCATGTAGCTACCATGTACAGGTCACGTGACTGATCATACACCCATCAGGTGACTGATCATGCACTGATCACGTGGCTATCATGCACTTATCACGTGGCTGATCATGCACTGATCACGTCTATATCATGCACTGATCACGTGACTGCTCATGCACTGATCACGTGGCTGATCATACACTGATCACGTGGCTGATCATGCACTGATCACGTGGCTGATCATGCACTGATCAGGTGACTTATCATGCACTGTTAACGTGACTGATCATGCACTGATCACGTGACTGATCATGCACTGATCACGTGGCTATCATGCACTGCTCACGTGGCTGATCATGCAATGATCACGTAGCTACCATGTACCGGTCACGTGACTGATCATACACCCATCACGTGACGGATCATGCACTGATCACGTGGCTATCATGCACTGATCACGTGGCTGATCATGCACTGATCACGTGCCTGGTCATGCACAGATCACGTGACAAATCATGCACTGATCACATAGCTATCATGAACTGATCACCTGGCTGATCATGCACTGATCACGTGGCTGATCATGCACTGATACCGTGACTGAGCATGGACTGATCACATGACTATCATGTAGTGATCACGTGACTTAATGGTGCTAATCATGTGACTGATCATGCGCTGATCATGTT